>NC_081243.1:0-155000 GCF_902713425.1 Acipenser ruthenus | reverse complement strand
ACCTCTCTGTGCTTTACAATGCTTCCCTATGCTTTACCAGACCTCTCTGTGCTTTACAATGCTTCCCTATGCTTTACCAGACCTCTCTGTGATCGGAGGGGCAGGATCAGTGGAGCGGGGGTACAGAGACAGAGTTTTGCCTGACAGGTCTCTCTGAGAGGGGGCAGGACACTCCCTCCCTTTCCATTACAAAAATGATGAAAATGTATTTTTGTTTTCTTTGGCAAAGCCATTGGTGTTCCTTTTGTGACTTTATAACAGGGTGGTATGTTGCTGTGTATTTTCTTTACAACAGGGTGGGTGGTAGCGTGGATTTTTATCTCTGGGTGGACCAGGAATAATATTCTTTACTTTTTGGATTTTCAGACTGATAGGCAGTTCTGGTTTGCTGTTGCTTTCAGCGATCGCTGCAGGACTTGTCAGTTTCTTATTTTTATTTTTATGAATAGAGTTCTGTTTGTATTCACTTGACAGCATTCATAACTACTAAACATTCAACAGTGCTGAATTTAGACACTGAGAAAGACTTCCAGTGGAAACGTTTGCCGTTGAATTTATGAAGTTTCTTTTAGTGTTTCTATTGAAGACGCTGAGAGAGACTTCTAGTGGAAACGTTTGCCGTTGAATTTATGAAGTTTCTTTTAGTGTTTCTATTGAAGACGCTGAGAAAGACTTCTAGTGGAAACGCTTGCCGTTGAATTTATGAAGTTTCTCTTACTGTGTTGAAATGCAAAACCGCAAAAATCACAGTGCAGATTTAAACTTCACTTTTATGGGGGGGGGGGGTATGATTTAAAGCCCCTGTGGGACAGGAAGTACTTGTTTACTCTAAAAAGCAAGGCAGGTGGCCGCTCTTAGACAGCCCGCTGGCTGAAGCTTCAGAGCGGAGGAAACAGGCATCAGAGACGAGGAAGGCTGTGAGGAATGTGCTGGATGGACCAACATCCTCCTCATCATCTTCATCCTCCTCCTCCTCCTCCTCACTGCTTTACAATGCTTCCCTATGCTTTACCAGACCTCTCTGTGCTTTACAATGCTTCCCTATGCTTTACCAGACCTCTCTGTGCTTTACAATGCTTCCCTATGCTTTACCAGACCTCTCTGTGCTTTACAATACTTCCCTATGCTTTACCAGACCTCTCTGTGCTTTACAATGCTTCCCTATGCTTTACCAGACCTATCTGTGCTTTACAATGCTTCCCTAAGCTTTACCACACCTCTCTGTGCTTTACAATGCTTTCCTATGCTTTACCACACCTCTCTGTGCTTTACAATGCTTCCCTGTGCTTTACCAGACCTCTCTGTGCTTTACAATGCTTCCCTATGCTTTACCAGACCTCTCTGTGCTTTACAATGCTTCCCTATGCTTTACCAGACCTCTCTGTGCTTTACAATGCTTCCCTATGCTTTACCAGACCTCTCTGTGCTTTACAATGCTTCCCTATGCTTTACCAGACCTATCTGTGCTTTGCAATGCTTCCCTATGCTTTACCACACCTCTCTGTGCTTTACAATGCTTCCCTATGCTTTACCAGACCTCTCTGTGCTTTACAATGCTTCCCTATGCTTTACCAGACCTATCTGTGCTTTACAATGCTTCCCTATGCTTTACCACACCTCTCTGTGCTTTACAATGCTTTCCTATGCTTTACCACACCTCTCTGTGCTTTACAATGCTTCCCTATGCTTTACCACACCTCTCTGTGCTTTACAATGCTTCCCTATGCTTTACCAGACCTCTCTGTGCTTTACAATGCTTCCCTATGCTTTACCAGACCTCTCTGTGCTTTACAATGCTTCCCTATGCTTTACCACACCTCTCTGTGCTTTACAATGCTTCCCTATGCTTTACCACACCTCTCTGTGCTTTACAATGCTTCCCTATGCTTTACCAGACCTCTCTGTGCTTTACAATGCTTCCCTATGCTTTACCCTGCGTTATGCTTTATTACACTGTGCTGTGCATTTCGCTGTGGGACTCTGTTATATATGGGTTGCCTCTCTGCTACTGTAAAAGTGAGGAATGTTGCTCTGAATTTGGAAGGAAACTGCGCGCGGGCCCCACGCCAGCTGTAACGCGGTGCTTTCCAAACTGTGTCCTGGGGGAGGAGGGTCGACCGGCACTGACGCAGGTCTGGCGCTCTTCAAAGTGCCGTCAAAGGGAAGCTGTAAATCTCCGAGCTAATACTTTGACACAGCTCGTTAATAAAAAATTTTTTTTAAAAAAACTGGGCCGCAGATATTTGTCGGTGAAAGTTGAAAATGGGCGTCAATCGGTATGTGTGCCCTTTCTGTAAGCTTAACGTGGTATTTAATATGCTTTACCAGACCGCTCTGTGCTTTACAATGCTTCCCTATGCTTTACCAGACCTCTCTGTGCTTTACAATGCTTCCCTATGCTTTACCAGACCTCTCTGTGCTTTACAATGCTTCCCTATGCTTTCCCATCCCTCTCTGTGCTTTACAATGCTTCCCTATGCTTTACCACACCTCTCTGTGCTTTACAATGCTTCCCTATGCTTTACCAGACCTCTCTGTGCTTTACAATGCTTCCCTATGCTTTACCAGACCTCTCTGTGCTTTACAATGCTTCCCTATGCTTTAGCAGACCTCTCTGTGCTTTACAATGCTTCCCTATGCTTTACCAGACCTCTCTGTGCTTTACAATGCTTCCCTATGCTTTACCAGACCTCTCTGTGCTTTACAATGCTTCCCTATGCTTTACCAGACCTCTCTGTGCTTTACAATGCTTCCCTATGCTTTACCAGACCTCTCTGTGCTTTACAATGCTTCCCTGTGCTTTACCAGACCTCTCTGTGCTACGGGAATATATTCAGTAATTATTATAATCAGTAAGACGTCATTGGACTTGATTTTTTTTAGAGTCTCTTTATTTTGTTATTTCAGAATCCCAGAACATAACGTATTTACAGCAAACCGTAACCAGAAATAACATCAGCAATCACAGAGTCACCTCGGCTCTGACAGCAGCTGCACGTGACGATCCAGTTGTAAGCACCAGTAGCAAAATTTTGATGATTATTATTATTATTATTATTTTTAACATGTTTAAACCATTGGGTTATATACAGAGCCTCCCTTTCTCTCTCTCTCTGCTCCACCAGCACAGAGCAGAGGGAGGCTGTTCAGAGAGTATAACAGCCTCCCTTTCTCTCTCTCTCTGCTCCACCAGCACAGAGCAGAGGGAGGCTGTTCAGAGAGTAGAAGAGCCTCCTTTTCTCTTTCTCTGCTCCACCAGCACAGAGCAGAGGGAGGCTGTTCAGAGAGTAGAAGAGCCTCCCTTTCTCTTTCTCTGCTCCACCAGCACAGAGCAGAGGGAGGCTGTTCAGAGAGTATAAGAGCCTCCCTTTCTCTCTCTCTCTGCTCCACCAGCACAGAGCAGAGGGAGGCTGTTCAGAGAGTAGAAGAGCCTCCCTTTCTCTCTCTCTCTGCTCCACCAGCACAGAGCAGAGGGAGGCCGTTCAGAGAGTAGAAGAGCCTCCCTTTCTCTTTCTCTGCTCCACCAGCACAGAGCAGAGGGAGGCCGTTCAGAGAGTATAAGAGCCTCCCTTTTTCTGCTCCACCAGCACAGAGCAGAGGGAGGCTGTTCAGAGAGTAGAAGAGCCTCCCTTTCTCTCTCTCTCTGCTCCACCAGCACAGAGCAGAGGGAGGCTGTTCAGAGAGTATAAGAGCCTCCCTTTCTCTGCTCTACCAGCACAGAGCAGAGGGAGGCTGTTCAGAGAGTATAAGAGCCTCCCGTTCTCTCTACAGTTTAAAGTGTTGATCCTCTAAGGAAAGGCGGAACGGTGCAGTCAGGTGGGGAAGGAAAGACAGTTCCTTTTCCTAGGCTGGGAAGCAAATGGAACAACATTCGAAGCAGATTTCCAGGCAGTCGGACTCACAGCAGTCCTCCAGCATCCCACAATCCATAGCGGTGGCGCAGCTGTCCTCCCCGCCCCTGAAGCAGGCCCCGCCCCCACAGCAACAGGCCTCCCCACAGCCCCGCCCACAAGCCACGCATTCCACCAATAGGGAGCATAGAGACAGGAACTCACAGAACAGGCAGGCCAGGATGCAGTGCACACAGCGGTCTGTAGGGGGAGACAGAGAGCAGACAAAAATACATTAGTACCGCATACAGAACCCCTATAAAAGCATATAATTTAGTTGTAAGGGTTGTGTATTAAATCACATAAGCACGATGTCTCTCTCTGGTTCAGTGGAAGCAGAGCTCCGAGATCTCCATGGCGATTTCCAGACATTCCGTAGTCTGCAGGCACGCCTCGCAGATCGAGCAGCCTGATTGGCCCGTGAGGTAGCAGCAGCATCGCGCGTTGTCATTCAGGCAGCCCGCGCAGTGACGGCATCCGGCCAGCAGAGGGGGCAGCAGCCAGGGGCAGCACTGGGCGCAGAGGCAGTCCGTACATGTCCAGCACACAGAGGGGGAGATGAGCAGACACTCAGAGAGGTGACAGGAGAGGCAGGCAAGAAACAGAGAGGCACACACCTCTGAGGAGAGGAGAGAGGAGAGAGAGGAAGGTAGGGGAGAGGGGAGCGCGCGAGGGAGAGAAGGAGAGGGGAGGAGAGGCGGAGTGGGAAAGGGGAGTGAGAGTGGAGGAGTGTGATAGACAAGGAAGGAGAGAGAGAAAAACAGGAGTCAGTTAGTTTGAGCAGCTCCTTGTGAAATGTTAGTTCATGTGTCTCAGAGAAACTAACCCTTACAAAAGTGCCCCATAGTAAAACCACAGCAAATTGTAAAGCACAGAGAGGTCTGGTAAAGCATAGGGAAGCATTGGAAAGCACAGAGAGGTCTGGGAAAGCATAGGGAAGCATTGTAAAGCACAGAGAGGTCTGGTAAAGCATAGGGAAGCATTGTAAAGCACAGAGAGGTCTGGTAAAGCATAGGGAAGCATTGTAAAGCACAGAGAGGTCTGGTAAAGCATAGGGAAGCATTGTAAAGCACAGAGAGGTCTGGTAAAGCATAGGGAAGCATTGTAAAGCACAGAGAGGTCTGGTAAAGCATAGGGAAGCATTGTAAAGCACAGAGAGGTCTGGTAAAGCATAGGGAAGCACTGTAAAGCACAGAGAGGTCTGGTAAAGCATAGGGAAGCATTGTAAAGCACAGAGAGGTCTGGTAAAGCATAGGGAAGCATTGTAAAGCACAGAGAGGTCTGGTAAAGCATAGGGAAGCATTGTAAAGCACAGAGAGGTCTGGTAAAGCATAGGGAAGCATTGTAAAGCACAGAGAGGTACAAGCTACGGGAAACGCTTATATAGGAGGGGCAATGCAAAAAAAAAATATATTCTAATGACGTTGAAAGTTGCTTACTGCTCACAGAGTCAGTAATGGAAGACATTTGGCTCAGGGTTGGGAAGGCGCTAATGGATTGAGAACGAATCCGCAGTTTAATTGTGAGTGAAGTGCATTAGCCTGTCATTCAAACCCCCCAGCCGTGTCGTTTAGGGAAGCTTTCAATTGAGACGGATTGCGCATCACGCCCCTTGAAGATCACACTGCATCATCTGAGCAGCTAGAATGAGATTTCCAGGGTTAGAAACTCACACTAGCCCTCCTGCTGCTGCTGCTGCACCCAGTCCTGGGGTTCAGAGCTCCCCTCAATGAAGTCTATTATTATTATTATTATTATTATTATTATTATTATTATTATTATTATTAATATTGAAATGATCAGGAGCCAGGAGTTTGAGCAGGGTTACAAACTCACACTAGCCCTGCTGCTGCTGCTGCTGCTGCACCCAGTCCTGGGGTTCAGAGCTCCCCTCAATGAAGTCTAGTATTATTATTATTATTATTATTAATATTGAAATGATCAGGAGCCAGGAGTTTGAGCAGGGTTAGAAACTCACACTAGCCCTGCTGCTGCTGCTGCACCCAGTCCTGGGGTTCAGAGCTCCCCCTAGTGGCAGTGCTTTGACTCACCTTCTCCAGCTGATTGCTGCATGTGGGAGGCGGTGCATTTGATGCTATGCTGGCTCTTGTAGCTGGAGGTAGTCAGACGCTTCCCGTTGCCAGGGCGATGGTTCTGGAGGCATCTGACGGGAACCTGAAGCTGAGGGGGCGTGCAGATGGGCGGGGCTCCGTTGGACACGCCCTTTGGGTGGGAGTGGCCGTTCACATAAGGCGGAGGGGCCTCTGTGTAGCTAGCTGAGGGGGGCGGGCATTCAGGCTGAGGTAAGGCGAGGTCTGTTAAGGTCAAATAAAAGAAAAATGTTCAAAAATAAAATAAAACGTTTTTTTTTGTTTTTTTTCTTTTTCAAAGTAATCCGGGTGAAGGAAGTTGCCTGGCGACGGGAGTGACCCTCACTTCCTGTTTACCTTCTCCAGTTTTGTGGGCGGGTGTGGAGGGGAGGAGCTGCTCTCTCTCATTGGTGGAGAATTCGTTTCCTGCTAGCGAGCGCTCGTCGGCCGGTTCCGCCTCTGAGGAGAGAAAAATGAGGGGGGGGGGGGGGGGGTTAAAGAAAGGGGCTTGATACCAGGAGGTTCAAATAACAGATCGAAATGAACGATTGCAATTGAGCAGAAACAGGCTGGGGTCTCCTGGTTTTCAGTTCCAGTTCTAGTTCCAGTCCCTCACCTGCTCGCGGCGGCCCG
This sequence comes from Acipenser ruthenus, assembly GCF_902713425.1. NCBI lineage: Eukaryota > Metazoa > Chordata > Actinopteri > Acipenseriformes > Acipenseridae > Acipenser > Acipenser ruthenus. Next base: position 148,387 of record NC_081243.1, on the reverse strand, counting down.
TTGTGTGGGTCCATTTCGCTCGGGCCACTGGCCTCTGCGTCCCTGGCCTTCCCTGAGTCCACAATGTCTGCCACGCACTCAGACATCTGGGATCCGATCTGTCAAACAAGGGGACCCCAAAAATGTTCAATTAGGGGCGTTAGATTTTAACTTCATCCTCTCCATATGTACCATTGATCAGCAGTCTTGTCATATATATATATATATATATATAGAGAGAGAGAGAGAGAGAGAGAGAGAGAGAGAGAGAGAGAGAGAGAGAGAGAGAGACACACACATTGCTGTGCGAAAGTCTTAGACATGTTGCGTTTTTCTACTCTGATGCATTCTGAGCATCAACAATTTACTCAAAGCCTCCACTAGTGTTTTCTACTATTATAACAACCTTGACTCGCATACAGAAGGGAACACATTGAGTGAAATCGCTCGATTTTCAAGGTGTGGTATCCGAAGCACAATCAACAAGCACAGAGAAACATCATCTGTATGACAAACATTCGACTTCATGAAGCTAAACGAGATCATTCTATAGGGTGATGCGTAACCTTTGACCACCTTTGACTTGAGAGGCTGGATTTAACATCTATCTATCTATCTATCTATCTATCTATCTATCTATCTATCTATACACACAGGGGTGGTTATAAACACTGAGATAGAGAAATGGGCAGTACAGGGTTAATAGCGACGTTCCAAACAGTCCCCTGATTTTCTTAAAATAACAGAACTGACCGGGAACAGACGCCTCTTGTCTCAAGTTGTGATCCGTGCCTCTGTTGACTCCCGTGTGATGAATGGGTCTTTCAAATTTTTTTTTTTTTTTGACGCAATAGTTAGAAAATAGTGTTGCTCTCAACCAAAATAAATTAAAAAAAAAAAAAAAAAAAAAGTCGTTTGGGACACATAGCCTAATTAATATATTTTTATATAATTCTGTTCTCTCTATTAAATAGCAATTCTGGTGTGTGAATAGCAAGGCGTGAAATCTTATAAGGTGCCCGGCAAACAGCCCGGACAGAACGCAGCTAAATAATTGATACGTCCTATTTTTTACCGACACATATATAATTGCCCTGGGGGGGGAGGGGGCTATTTAGCTATCAGTATAAACGATGTGTTGAAACGCTTATTAGTGATTCTGTCTTTAGGAGATCTGTACTGAGCGCTGTTGAATAATGAACGGAATGCGGTTCGGTTTAATCTAAATACTGCCCTAGAACTGGACCGGACATCATAATAATAATAATAATAATAATAATAATAATAATAATAATAATAATAATAATAATAATATCGATTGCGCGTCACCGTTCTCAAAACAAAATCGAACAATACTTAATCTCTAGGCGAATTACACTGTTTCCCCGTCTACAGTGTAAGAAGCCGTTATCAACAGTATGCAAACCACGCCATCAAAAGCCTAGGAGTTTTGTGTGTGGAAACGTATAGTGATGTCATATAGTTTGACCTGAAACGTCTTTGTCGTACAATATTGCGGTATTCGTGAATATTATAGTATGGTACATCGCTCCAGACCAAACAGTTACAGAAAAATAGCCAAATAGTTCGGTGCAGAACGACAGCGTTTTAAGACGTTTTAAGACGCTGGGTGTGTTCAGTTTTGTGGTCACGATAGTATATATATATATATATGGAATACAACGTTGTCTGTATAATTTTGTAATTCTAGTTAGTTATAATAAATACTGTATTATTTAAAGTTTATATCACGATACAGACCGTATGACGCAAAAGTCAAAGCAATAACTCGTTCTGTAACTGTCTGTTAATATATATTAAAAGCGCTATAGTTTAATCACCATTATGCAAAAGATTTATATATTTAATTATTGTTCAGTCTGTAGCCTTACCTGTTCGCGGTTGGAGCCAGTCTTAGACCCTGGGATAATACCACAATAGAAAAAAGAAAATAAAAACTAAATAATAATAATTGAATGAATAAAAAATTAATTAAATAAATGTGTTATCTTTTTATAAAGCACTATTGGGGTGTTTAGTAGTGTCGCATTGAGGTCTTGATGGCGAAACTTGAAGTTTGTCGGCTAACGTAGTTTTCCGTTTAGACAGTCGTTGGGTGACGATAAAGTGAATCTCTCTCTCTCTCTCTCTCTCTCTCTCTCTCTCTCTCTCTCTCTCTCTCTCTCTCTCTCTCTCTCTCTCTCTCTCTCTCTGGAATTGCTAATGCTATCGTCACGGCATCCTGTTTTTTTTTTCCTGAAATAACATTCAGCCCAAGTTGCTTGGGAAGTTACAGGGTACAAAAAAATATAATTAAAATGAAATTAAATATTATCAAAAATATTAGGCTACCACTGCGGGAACTTTTTTTTTTTTTTTTTTTTTGTAAATTGATGCTGGACAAAATAAATACAGAAAGAAAGAAAGAATGAAAGAAAGAAATAAAAAAACAGCCCTCTTTGTATAGCAGAGAAGGTACAATATATTAGGTGCCTCAAGCCTGCCCTGGACTGGAGGGAGCCCCCTTTCTCTTAGGGGGGTGAGGAAGGGAGGGAGGGAGCAGTTCAGTCTCCGTGCCTCAAGCCTGCCCTGGACTGAAGAGAGCCCCCTTTCTCTTAGGGGGGTGAGGGAGAGAGCAGTTCAGTCTCTGTGCCTCAAGCCTGCCCTGGACTGGAGGGAGCCCCCTTTCTCTTAGGGGGGTGAGGGAGGGAGGGAGCAGTTCAGTCTCCGTGCCTCAAGCCTGCCCTGGACTGGACGGAGCCCCCTTTCTTTTAGGGGGGTGAGGGAGGGAGTGAGGGAGGGAGCAGTTCAGTCTCCGTGCCTCAAACCTGCCCTGGACTAGAGGGAGCCCCCTTTCTCTTAGGGAGGGAGGGAGCAGTTCAGTCTCCGTGCCTCAAGCCTGCCCTGGACTGGAGGGAGCCCCCTTTCTCTTAGGGGGGTGAGGGAGAGAGGGAGCAGTTCAGTCTCCGTGCCTCAAGCCTGCCCTGGACTGGAGGGAGCCCCCTTTCTCTTAGGGGGGTGAGGGAGGGAGGGAGCAGTTCAGTCTCCGTGCCTCAAGCCTGCCCTGGACTGGAGGGAGCCCCCTTTCTCTTAGGGGGGTGAGGGAGGGAGGGAGGGAGCAGTTCAGTCTCCGCGCCTCAAGCCTGCCTTGGATATATATATATATATATATATATATATATATATATATATATATATATATATATATATCAGGCTGCAATTTTCTCATGGTGACGCCTAGTGTCGGTGCGAGGATACATTTCGTGTTGTAACGCTGCGCGTTTCAATGTCGTGTAGTTTCACTCCAGCCCAGTAGGGCACGCTGTAAGAGATTAATTCACTTGAGCCATAGAGAAGACACACACACACACACACACACACACACACACACTTCGATTGCAAAAAAAAAACAAAAAAACGGCCTGATTTAAAATAAATTAAAAAAAAAAAAAAAAAAAAAAACCTGGATAAGACACTATGCCGCTTAAAAAGAACAAAGCCGGGTGTCACGGGTGGCTGAGGGGGGAGGGAAGTTTAGGAGAACAGCCGATAAGCCGTTTGTGTTTCCTCCTACCCAGCTTCGGCGCTGTTTTGGATTTCGATTTCGATTTACCTTATGTTTGTTCGTTTTTAAAATACAAGTGCACCGAGGCATCGTGTGTGTGTGTGTGTGTGTGTGTTTCCTGCTTCTGGCGCTGGTGCATCACACAGTTGTTTTACAAATTTTCGAAGCCCAAAAATTTCTAAAAAAAACATCACTCACCGCACATTTGGACAACTGAAAACAGCAATGCTTTGCTTAAATACACATTTATAGAGTTTACAGACGAGCTCCCTCGTGTAGTTTTCCAAATTTTATTTTTCAACGTATTCAGTATCGTTGTTTGACGTTACGTAACTCGATTTATCGATAGCAACGTGGCTTAGAGACGTTATCGTGAGTCTGCCTCCATTGATTATAAATCGAGGCTGCTGTTCTTTTGAAGTTCAGTACAGGATGCTAAATCGATCGATCCTCGGTAATTAATAATAATAATAATAATAATAATAATAATAATAATAATAATAATATGACTACCTTTACTTACACAGGGGATGGATTGATTTTAGAATCGATTGCTTTGAATCAAACGGGCGGTTTCGATGCCGAACTCAATCGGTTTAGAAATCGATACTTCAGTTCCTTATATAACCGATTCCAGTTCGAAAACGGTTTAGGAATATATGAGGATGCGTGAGTCGATTAATCGAATCCGATACTATAGTGTGAACCTCGATTAAGTCATTTAAACGGGGGCGCAGTTTTGCAAAACAGCATTTATAAATAATAATAATAATAATAATAATAATAATAATAATAATAATAATAATAATAATATTTTTTAAAAATGATCCGTAAAATCTCGTCAGATAATTGAAACTGAGTTGGTACGACCCGCTGCAATTTACATAGTGGATTACCATTTATGTTTACGTAAATACCTGTCTGGCCGGAGTTACTTTTGAAATTAAATTATAAATGTTGAAATACTGAAACACCCCGAGGCTTTGTATGCATGCATGCATGCATGCATGTATGTATGTATGTATGTATGTATGCATGCATGTATGTGGGGGGAGGGGGGGGGCGGTTTACGTACTTGCCAGCGTTTCTCTTAAAAACGATCACGTCCCCCGCTTATTGCGCATGCGCATTGCGAAGCTCTTTGGTTTTCAGGAAGATGGAAACACAGACACACACACGAACGAGCATAGACCGCTTTATTTTAGGAGAGGAAGAGGGGCAACAGCTGTGTGAAGTTGCTTCTGCTGTCTGAAAAACTGACACGGGGAAAATTCCAGAAAGGATAAAAAAAAAAAAAAAAAAAAAATGAGGTAAGCGCTGAAAAAAACAAAAGAAAATCAAAATGCTTGCTTGAAAAAAAAGTGTGTGTGTATATATATATATATATATATATATATATATATATATCTGCAACAAAAACAGATCTATATAAAAAAATATCTGCCACAAAAACAGAGCAAAATGGTTCTGTAAAATAAGAAATGTAGAAATAATTCTGTGCTCAGCCGCCGCGTCGCTGTTTGCATTAATACTGTGTTTTAGCTATACGCACAGTCCACAGGCTGCGTAGCGTGGGGGTGTCTAATATTATTGTTTTACAGCCGCACATCGCTGTAGTAAAACGATGCAATCTGTACAGTCTCTCACACACACAGCTTCTCCTGCGGGCTCTGCGTTCATAACGACCGCTGGAGACAGACAGCGACCGTTTTACTGGGGAGCGAGAACGGCTGTATAGGTAGTAGTTTGGAAAAATTAAACGGTTTGCCTTTTTTAGACCCGTTTTTGGAATCTGCATGAGCCAGCGATTCCGACTGGCACTAAAAAAATGTCTTTGGCTGCGCCAGGTTGCATAGGAAAGCACAGAGAGGTCTGGTAAAGCATAGGGAAGCATTGTAAAGCACAGAGAGGTCTGGCAAAGCATAGGGAAGCATTGTAAAGCACAGAGAGGTATGGTAAAGCATAGGGAAGCATTGTAAAGCACAGAGAGGTCTGGTAAAGCATAGGGAAGCATTGTAAAGCACAGAGAGGTCCGGTAAAGCACAGGGAAGCATTGTAAAGCACAGAGAGGTCTGGTAAAGCATAGGGAAGCATTGTAAAGCACAGAGAGGTCTGGTAAAGCATAGGGAAGCATTGTAAAGCACAGAGAGGTGTGGTAAAGCATAGGGAAGCATTGTAAAGCACAGAGAGGTCTGGTAAAGCATAGGGAAGCATTGTAAAGCACAGAGAGGTCTGGTAAAGCATAGGGAAGCATTGTAAAGCACAGAGAGGTCTGGTAAAGCATAGGGTAGCATTGTAAAGCACAGAGGGGTCTGGTAAAGCATAGGGAAGCATTGTAAAGCACAGAGAGGTGTGGTAAAGCATAGGGAAGCATTGTAAAGCACAGAGAGGTCTGGTAAAGCATAGGGAAGCATTGTAAAGCACAGAGAGGTCTGGTAAAGCATAGGGAAGCATTGTAAAGCACAGAGAGGCCTGGTAAAGCATAGGGAAGCATTGTAAAGCATATTAATGGACATAAGAAACTAAACTGTGGTAAAATAGTATAATCTCGGGAAAAAGGCAAATTACATGCAAAGATACTTTTATTAATTTTTTATATTTTTTTAAGCAGTTTAGGTTCGGTGGAATAAAACATTAAACCTGCAATGTAAACACCTCCAGCATATATTCAGCATTATATATAATGAATCCCTTGGCCAATGCGAAATGTCTCTCCAATGTTTCCGGAACAGTAAATTCAACTCGAAACCTGGGCCTTCGCTGCGCGCGCGAGGTTAACACCACCACTCTATTCTCTTTCTTTAAAATGATAATATTTCTGTATTGTAGTTCCTTAATGTTAACTATAAACTAGCCCTGTTAGGTGAAAGTCTTACCCCCGAGGATTCAGTGATAAAACTACGCACCAGAACTTAAAGATCATATTTTTTTAACTTGACCGCTTTCACACAAAAACACGCTTTGATATATATAAAATAAAATTTAAAAAAAAAAAAAAACACTTTCAAAGCGTGTTTGTGTGTGAAAGCGGTCAAGTTATTATTATTATTTTTCAATAAATTTAATAGTCGCCAATTGATTTTACCCCTTTTTCTCCCCATTTGAATTTGCCAATTGTATTATTTTTAGGCTCAGCTCACCGCTCCCACCCCCGCGCTGACTCAGGAGCGGTGAAGATGAACACACGCTGTCCTCCGAAGCGTGTGCCGTCAGCCGCCCGCTTCTTTACACGCTGCAGACTCACCGTGCAGCCGCCTCAGAGCTACAGCGTCAGAGGACAACGCAGCTCTGGGCAGCTTACAGGCAAGCCCGCAGGAACCCGGCCAGACCACAGGGGGGCGCTGGTGCGCGGTGAGCCGAGGACACCCTGGCCGACCTAAACCCTCCCCCTCCGGGCAGCCCCTGGGAGCTGCCGTCCACGGTCGGCAGTGGAATAGCCTGGACTCGAACCGGCGACCTCCAGGCTACAGGGCGCATCCTGCACTCATCCTGCACGCTGTTTGCATTATGCAATTATCCAAATTGAAATGCAACGGACGATGGACTTTTCGGGACCGTGCAGCTTCATGCATTTAACCGTATCGTGCAATCATAAAAAAAAAAGACGCACTAAAAAAAGATTGGGACCAGCGTGCGGTCAAGCGATTTTATGTAATTGTCCAGTACGCGAACAAGTGAAGTCGACTGTGTAATATTCTTTAGAACACAGTAGTACAATTTTAAGACGAATGTAAATGTTCTGTTTGAGCAGGCAGGGAGTCTTGTGACACAGGTTTGCCGTTTGGAGAGATCAAAAGACAGACAGGACTGTTAGATTCTGTTCAGTTTTACAAAACGCGTGCAAACCGGATTAGGAGCTCAATAAAATACCCTCCAGTGGGGGGCGCTGTTACTTCTATTTAAGACGCATGAAATAATTTTGTGGGTGAGACTAGCTGTGTAGCGGGGCCAAGGCTGCTGGGGGTCGAACCGGTGACCCCGCGCGTCGCAAACGAGCGCCCTAACCGCTGTGCAAAAGAGCCAGGCTCATCTGCATTCGTGGTTCTAGAGCTCTTAACCTCCTCTCACTGGCAGGGGCGTAAATCCAAGCTAATTTAAATAATCCAGAAAATTGTTCGATGTGACGTTTTGCCCTAATCGGACCAGTAGGGGTCGCTGGTAAGGCTTGGTGGCCCAGCGGTTAAAGAAAGGGGCTTGCTACCAGGAGGTTCAAATCCCGGGCTCAGCCACTGACTCCCTGTGTAAGACCCCGAGCAAGTCACTTCACCTCCTTGTGCTCCGTCCTTCGGATGAGACGTCAAACAAACGAGCTCCTATTGGAAGTGACTCTGTAGCAGCAGTTAATGATGCAGAGTTCACCCCCCTAGTCTCTGCAAGTCGCTTTGGATGAAAAGGGTCTGCTGAATGACTCCTTAATTAACACCCCAGCCGATTTCCCTCCCGTCGCAAGCAGGGGGCGCAGCGGCCAGCTCCCTGCTCCCTGTAGGCCCCCCAGCCAAGATCGGCAAATTGGCGAGAGCAGGATTCGAACCAGCGAGCTCCCGATTGCATTACTCAGCCTAGCAATTATTCCAATATAGACGCTATTTTTAATTACTCTGCATGAAATGCGATCCGGCTTGTGCAAAAAAACAACAACGGTCACCGCTCACAAATGGAATAACCACACCAAGCAACGTGAATACGATTCAAAATGAATTAAAACTTAATAAAAAATATATATATATCCGTCGCAGCCCTCGTTTTTAAATAAAATTAAATTTAAAAAAAAAATCTCTCTAATGCTTCTATTGTGACTGAAATGCAGCCACAGTAGGGCAGCGGTGTGGAGTAGTGGTCAGGGCTCTGGACTCTTGACCGGAGGGTCGTGGGTTCAATCCCAGGTGGGAGACCCGATCCCTTTTTACTGGACGAAACTCAACAAGATTAATCTCAAGCTTTCAAGGCTTCAAAGGTCTCTTCTTCAGGCAGAAACTTAGCCAAGGGAACACGAAGCCACTTTTTCTGCAACAGCAGTGGCTTGAAACCTGGTTCCTGGGAGACCTAGTTTGAGGTTTGCTGTATCAAACCCCACCCCAGCCTCCCTGCCCGGTGTGCCGCGCAGCATCCTGAACCCCCACTTCCAAGAATCGAGGCGTCTGTGTTTGTGAAACTAGCCGTACGGCTGATTATTATTGTAGATCACGGCTCAAAATCGTGAATGCGGTCGTTGGGGGGGGGGGGGGGGGGGGACAACTGTAGCGCATATCTCTTCGGAGGGGGGGGGGATAAATAAATTGCCCAACATTTTCAAATATGAAAACCCTTGCCACCCAAGTCCGATATTCCCCTGGTAGGTTATGATTATTGTTATTGTTATTATTATTATTATTATTTATTTCGTAGATGCGCAGCCGCGGGGTTCGCAGGGTGAAGTAAACCCGTTTTTCACTGTAGCGTCACGTTGGCCTTGGCGCTCTCCCGTGGGGGTTTAGGGAGGTAAAACCGGCAGGATCCTTGCTGGCCAGGGGCCCGGTGAGCTCGGAGCGGACGCCCACAGAATCGGGAGAAAAATCATAGCCTCACCCACTTCTCTAGTTCACACTAGCACACCTGTGCCGTGTGGGCTCCACGCCCTCACGGTACGGGTGTGTTCACACTAGCAAATAACCGAGCCGAGCTATAACCGAGTCGTGAAACTCCGGCCCTGCAAAATATCTGAATCTGGCTCGTGGGTGGGGTTACTGCATTTCGTCATCACACTCAAGCGTTATTACAAGAAAAAGTGGCAACCCCCAGGACCTCAACCGCTAAACGTTTTCTTAACTCCTTACCTTTCACTCCGCGGGACACAGAACAACACACATCCGACTGAAATACTAAATAAAATAACTCCCTCTCTATAACACGCATATAGTGACTGTATTTATTGCACTTGTATAGGGAACCGGGAGACACGCTGTAGGAGCGTTATATCAGAGGCGCGTTATTATGTATGTCTTTAATATGATGGTATGTATTACAAGCCCCGCGCATTTTCAGTACTTCTCCGCAATCAAAAAAATTTAAAAATCCATGGTAAAAAATATATTTTATTAAATGAATGATTAGTTCTATTTTCGCAGTCTGTTCAATGTAATCGACTCAGCACGTTCATTATGCGTGACGTCACGTAGCTCGGCTCGCCTTTCTCTAGTGTAAACGCAACTCAAGCTACGCGAGCCGTACTAGGCTGGCTCGGCTCGGCTCGGCTCGGCTCGGGTGTGCAGGTGTAAACGTAGCTTTTGTATCTCAAAATTCACATACCTGTTTGGCGTGCTGCAGAGACCCGCTTAGCATAGTACTGGTTTATTAATCGTATAGTTATAATATTAAATATTCCAAAATAAAGATTTTAATCAGTTTCGTGTTTGAGTTTTGCATAACTCCATTCAATACGTCTTCAATTTCACTTGTTTATTTTTTTCGACGTGTTTGGTTTAGTGTGTGGGTGTTCTTTATTGTACCTTGTAATTAATAATATAATTCCGATTTCAACGACCCAATAATATAACTGAAATGCCAGCTTTAATAATACGGGCAGCGTTTTATTTTTTACAGTGTTACGTTTTAATTAGTAATAAATTCAGGATTATACAACGAAATAATATTACTGCAATGCTAACTTGTATTAATAATAATCATAATAATAATAATAATAATAAGGTTTTAAACACAATCGCTGTAACAATTATTACATTTTTTTATTTTTAAATTAATTGTTTTATTTTTAATCGGTACGATCGGAATTAATAGGGGAGAGAAATTAAACGCGGTGCGCAAAAACGTGATATTCGGTTATTTTGCTATGAAGTTTGAGAGATCGCAGTTTGTAAACGGGGTACAAAAAACGCGTAAACGTGGTTTCGGGGGAGGGGGCAGTTACGACTTTGTAAAAAAAAAAAAAGAAAACGTGACCGATCTTCAGGGGGGGGTTCCTAGGGGGAGGAGTGCGGAGACAAACGCCGCATTGTTCAGTAAATCAATAGCAGCTGCGATCGTGCCGGAGCGAAGCGCGTCTGCAAACATGTAACCTATTTTATCATCGCTATTATTATTATTATTATTACTAATAATACTCATCCAAAAAAAAAAAACACAGCCAGAGTTGTGCAAGTGGTTTTGCAACGCGTTATTATTTCGGGAAACAAAATAACATGGATATTGTTGCAAAATGTTGCGCGTTTTTGCGAAATGGAAATCGGAGCTGCTAAGCTGTGCTCAGTTTAGTTTTTTGGGGGGGTTTTAAACGCGCAGCTGCGTGTTCAATCGAGCGACTCTCTCGTTTGTATTTATTTTGTGTTTTTCATAAAGGGGGGGGGCAGCGTAGTCCCATCACGTGATGCGGGAACCCTTCGCTGAGTTTGCAGGCAAGCTTCAACGAGAAGGCGGCGGCTTCCGGTTTTTGGACTTCACTGTGTGAGTAGAAAATACGAGAAGGGGATCTTGGAGAAAAAATCAAACAAACGAGCAAAACATAAATAAATAAATAGATGAATGTGTATAATTCTAAACGATTGGATGTACTCGCTGTGCCTTAATTTAATATAGAATAAAATAAACACACGCGTCATAATATGCATAAGCGCAAGCCGAGGGTACACGAAACCAACATTATATTTTACGGATTATTATTATTATTATTATTATTATTATTATTATTATTATTATGATGTTTGGTTGTTGTTAAAATTAACAGCGTTGCACGATGATGGTTTTTTGTCGATTGCGTGTTTATTAAATATCTAACATAAGGCTTAACCGTACTGTACTGAATGCAAAAAAGGATGTCGCTATTATTATTATTATTATTATTATTATTATTATTATTATTATTATTATTATTATGCCGCGGGAGACGAACCCTAATGTTAGATTAGAAACATAAGGACGTTTTTTTTTAAATTTATTTTCTTGATGAGAAAGTTCAGACATGCTAATAATATTATTACACGTCCTTGCTCTACATCGTATCACAGCACAGCTTTGCCGATTGCAACCCTAACGTTTCTGTTTTAGTAATAAAACAGTTTATCTTCTCAACTCGATGTCTAGAGTAGTATTTATTGAGAAGCGTCTCGGCGCGCGTACTCTCCCGTTTGAACAACACAGAGGAGATTTTCATACCTGGAGATCTTATTTATGTATTTATTAGGCAGATGCCTTTATCCAGGGCGACTCACACAGGTGTTACAGGGCAGTTACAATGCAAGCTTCATATCTGAATACAGTGTAGTTTACAGCCAGTGCAAATAATAACACTACTAGAATCCAATATGAACTAGGATGCTCTGTATAATAATAACACTACTAGAATACAATATGAACTAGGATGCTCTGTATAATAATAACACTGCTAGAATACAATATGAACTAGGATGCTCTGTATAATAATAACACTACTAGAATACAATCTGAACTAGGATGCTATGTATAATAATAACACTACTAGAATACAATATGAACTAGGATGCTATGTATAATAATAACACTACTAGAATACAATATGAACTAGGATGCTCTGTATAATAATAACACTACTAGAATACAATATGAACTAGGATGCTCTGTATAATAATAACACTACTAGAATACAATATGAACTAGGATGCTCTGTATAATAATAACACTACTAGAATACAATATGAACTAGGATGCTCTGTATAATAATAACACTGCTAGAATACAATATGAACTAGGATGCTCTGTATAATAATAACACTACTAGAATACAATCTGAACTAGGATGCTATGTATAATAATAACACTACTAGAATACAATATGAACTAGGATGCTATGTATAATAATAACACTACTAGAATACAATATGAACTAGGATGCTCTGTATAATAATAACACTACTAGAATACAATATGAACTAGGATGCTCTGTATAATAATAACACTACTAGAATACAATATGAACTAGGATGCTCTGTATAATAATAACACTACTAGAATACAATATGAACTAGGATGCTGTGTATAATAATAACACTGCTAGAATACAATATGAACTAGGATGCTCTGTATAATAATAACACTACTAGAATACAATATGAACTAGGATGCTGTGTATAATAATAACACTGCTAGAATACAATATGAACTAGGATGCTATGTATAATAATAACACTACTAGAATACAATATGAACTAGGATGCTATGTATAATAATAACACTACTAGAATACAATATGAACTAGGATGCTATGTATAATAATAACACTGCTAGAATACAATATGAACTAGGATGCTCTGTATAATAATAACACTGCTAGAATACAATATGAACTAGGATGCTCTGTATAATAATAACACTGCTAGAATACAATATGAACTAGGATGCTATGTATAATAATAACACTGCTAGAATACAATATGAACTAGGATGCTATGTATAATAATAACACTACTAGAATACAATATGAACTAGGATGCTATGTATAATAATAACACTACTAGAATACAATATGAACTAGGATGCTCTGTATAATAATAACACTACTAGAATCCAATATGAACTAGGATGCTCTGTATAATAATAACACTACTAGAATACAATATGAACTAGGATGCTCTGTATAATAATAACACTACTAGAATACAATATGAACTAGGATGCTGTGTATAATAATAACACTACTAGAATACAATATGAACTAGGATGCTGTGTATAATAATAACACTACTAGAATACAATATGAACTAGGATGCTCTGTATAATAATAACACTACTAGAATACAATATGAACTGGGATGCATCCAGTTAGGATCACAACAACGTATATTTACAATGCATTATATACATTATCTTAGGATCCAGTAACGTGGTGCTGAGGTCAGGCAAGTCCAGTGAACAGCAGGAGGTATTTAAATTCGCATCTTCTGTTGTTACTGTCTGTCGGGTGAGACTTCACGATGTACCAATCTTCCTACAGTACAGGCAAAAGTGGCTTCTCGCGTATCTCCTAAATGAAGTCCTGGTTCTGACCGTGCAATACGTTTTAATGAACACAATATTTTGTATTTTTTAATAGTGACCTTTTTTTTCTGGCAGCAACATTGAGAAAGAAAAAATAGGTTTCACTTCAGTCAATCAGATTATTATTATTATTATTATTGAATTATTGTGAGTGTATTTGTGTGTGAGTGTATGTATATTATTATTATTATTATTATTTATTTCTTAGTAGACACCCTTTTCCAGGGCGACTTACAATTGTTTCAAGAGATCACATTATTTTTACATACAATTCCCCATTTATACAGTTGGGTTTTTTACTGGAGCAATCTAGGTAAAGTACCTTGCTCAAGGGGACAGCAGCAGTGAGAATTTTGGGGTTGAGACATAATTATATGTATATATGAACATAATTTAGATATTTTAACGTCATGTAATCAAAGAAACTACAAAATGATATCGCAAAAAAAAAAGTATTTTTATTCATAATTAATTTTTTCTTTCTTTTTTTTTTTAACAGGTTGAAAATTTGCCCAACAACCAAATTCATAACGACCGTCTGACTGGGAGGGAACAGAACAGAATTTGTTTCTTTTTTAAATTATTATTATTATTATTCACACAGAACACGGAAATACTTTAATTAAAACAAAACAAAAAAAAAACAGATTCTGTCTGACAAGGAACCCAGAACCTAGAATTCGAATGACAGAACCTTAGAATTCAGAATTCGGAACCCGGAACCCAAAATCCAGAATTTGGCGGTCAGAACCTAGAAATTGGAATACGAAACCCATTTGAAATACAGAATCCGGAATTTGGAGCACAGAGCCTAGCAATCCGAAGAGAATAATCGACTCTCTTCTGAAGCGTGCATGATTTTACGAAAAGGTCTCCGCGGACTTTGGCTGCTGAAATGAGCGAACACCAGCCGGAACACCCCTCGGAGAATGGGCTGGTCCAGGGAGGGGAGGAGGCTGGGCCAATCGTATCAGCAGCAGAGCAGCCTGGGCCAATAGGAGCGGAGGAGACCGAACCAACAGGCGAGCTGGCGGGGAGCGAGGAGTGGGAGATCGAGCTGGTCCGAGCTGATGGGAAGGAGCACGAGGATCCGCAGCACGCGGATCTAATGACTGGAAGCCGTGAGGTGAACGGCACAGCAGATGGCCTGCCGGGAGAGAACGAGAGCAACGGCGGGGAGAGCGAGAGGGGGAGCAGCGTGGCGTGGAGCGATGTCAACTTCCCGGGAGAGAGCAAGAGAGAGCGTCGGAACAAGTGAGGAACCCGCGCAGTTTTCTCGCGCAAATTGCTTTTCCAGTTTCGCACGGCTTTTTCAGACGGCTTTCTCGCGCAAATTCCTTGGGGGGGGGTTTTTGACGCAGGTTTCTTACAGGTTGTTTGTGACCGTCTCTCCTCTCTTCTCTCTCCAGCTCGTTCGGAGGCACCCGTCGGAAGAAGGCACTGGTGGAGGACGACTGGGAGGACTGGCCCATACTGGGATCCGGGTGGAAACGGAAAGAGGTGTTCAGGAGGTCTGGAGCGTCCGTGGGGAAGACGGACACCTATTACCTGAGGTAGGAGGCGGGGCTAGCCGCGTGGGCAGTCAAAGGGGAAGGGGTGTGGCTAGTCGTGTGTGTCCAATCAAGAGGAGGGGCGGGGCTTGGAGCAGGAGCACCATTGAATACACCAATAACAGTTATTTTTCTCGGGGTGTGTGTGTATATATATGTATATTTTATTATTGTTTTTATAATATGATGAATAAGGGTTATACTGTAATTGTTTTGATGATGATGATGATGATGATGATGCGTTTGGACTCTAGTGCCTTCATCAGTGTTATTGAAACTAGAAGAGACCGAGTCAAGCAGACCAGCGTTTGGGCTCCAGTGCCTTCATCAGTGTTATTGAAACTAGAAGAGACCGAGTCAAGCAGACCAGCGTTTGGGCTCCAGTGCCTTCATCAGTGTTATTGAAACTAGAAGAGACCGAGTCAAGCAGACCAGCGTTTGGGCTCCAGTGCCTTCATCAGTGTGATTGAAACTAGAAGAGACCGAGTCAAGCAGACCAGCGTTTGGGCTCCAGTGCCTTCATCAGCGTTATTGAAACTAGAAGAGACCGAGTCAAGCAGACCAGCGTTTGGGCTCTAGTGCCTTCATCAGTGTTATTGAAACTAGAAGAGACTGAGTCAAGCAGACCAGCGTTTGGGCTCCAGTGCCTTCATCAGTGTTATTGAAACTAGAAGAGACCGAGTCAAGCAGACCAGCGTTTGGGCTCCAGCGCCTTCATCAGTGTTATTGAAACTAGAAGGGACCGAGTCAAGCAGACCAGCGTTTGGGCTCCAGTGCCTTCATCAGTGTGATTGAAACTAGAAGAGACCGAGTCAAGCAGACCAGCGTTTGGGCTCCAGTGCCTTCATCAGTGTTATTGAAACTAGAAGAGACCGAGTCAAGCAGACCAGCGTTTGGGCTCCAGTGCCTTCATCAGTGTTATTGAAACTAGAAGAGACCGAGTCAAGCAGACCAGCGTTTGGGCTCCAGTGCCTTCATCAGTGTGATTGAAACTAGAAGAGACCGAGTCAAGCAGACCAGCGTTTGGGCTCCAGTGCCTTCATCAGTGTGATTGAAACTAGAAGAGACTGAGTCAAGCAGACCAGCGTTTGGGCTCCAGTGCCTTCATCAGTGTTATTGAAACTAGAAGAGACCGAGTCAAGCAGACCAGCGTTTGGGCTCCAGTGCCTTCATCAGTGTTATTGAAACTAGAAGAGACTGAGTCAAGCAGACCAGCGTTTGGGCTCCAGTGCCTTCATCAGTGTTATTGAAACTAGAAGAGACCGAGTCAAGCAGACCAGCGTTTGGGCTCCAGTGCCTTCATCAGTGTGATTATTGAAACTAGAAGAGACCGAGTCAAGCAGACCAGCGTTTGGGCTCCAGCGCCTTCATCAGTGTGATTGAAACTAGAAGAGACCGAGTCAAACAGACCAGCGTTTGGGCTCCAGTGCCTTCATCAGTAGGCGGGTGTTTGTGGCTGTTTTGTTTGATCGATGCTCCCTTCTCTTGCTCTCCCTCTGCAGTCCGGACGGCACTCGGATGCGCAGCAGGATTGAGATGGTGAAGCACATCGGGGGTCAGCTGGACCTCACCCAGTTCGACTACAAATCTGGGTGCTTCGTGGTGCCCGGGGGAACCCAGAAAAGGGTAAGACAATTTGGGATCCAGTTACCCAGAGCACCCCCATATTTAAGGCTGTGTTTTTGTTTTTTTTTGTTCACGGATTTCACGATTTCCGTGAAATGTACCTGTACTTGGACACGTGATACCTGGAGGTTCCTCAGCCACTGACTCCCTGTGCGTGTGCGTGTGTGTCTGTGACCCTGAGCAAGTCCCTGAACCTCCTTGTGCTCCGTCCTTCAGATGAGACGTAAAACAAACAAGCTCCTATTGGAAGTGACTCTGCAGCAGCAGCAGCAGCAGTTGTTGATGATGCAGAGTTCACCTTCCTAGTCTCTGCAAGTCGCTTTGGATAAAAGCGTCTGCTAAATGACAGATTATTGTCAGTTCCCTGTGAAAATTTCCAGTGTAAATATATTTTATTTTTTAAATACAACGAGCGTTTTTTTTTTTTTTGACGTCCCACCTCTCACCTGAGTTACTTAGAATGATGTGGGTCGTTGTTTGTGTAACTCATTAGCAGAACTGTAATTTAGAATTGCAATGACTGCGGCACGATTCTAATTGCAATTGAACACAATGGAATTGGAATTGCAAGGCGGTTTTTAATTGTAACGAAGTTCCGGTCTTCGTTTCTCTTCTAGAAGAAGCGGGCAGGAAGAGGGAGGAAGAAGAAGAAGAAGGAGGAGGAGGAGGAGGAGGAACAGCTCTTGATGGAAACGGACGATCTAGCCTCCACCCCGGACTCCGTGCGGACCCCCGACCGCGTCTTCACCCCCGACAGGATCGGCACTCCGGTCAAGACCCCCCAAACCAAATACACGCCCCCCAAACTCTCGCCTCAACGCTTCTCTCTCCCAAAGGCCTCTCCCATCAAATTTTCCACCCCGCCGAATATCTCCCCCCGCCCCTCTTCCTCCACCTCCTCCGCCACCTCCTTGCACCCCGATCCTTCCTCCTGGTCCCGAGCTGTGACGAATGAGCCGCACATCCTGCCTTTCGTTCCCACGGAGCCCGTCGTCTTGTAAGTGTGGGGCTGATTCCCCCTTTTAAAAGTGTCCCACAACACAGCACAGTGGAAACATTGTATGGTAAAGCATAGGGAAGCATTGTAAAGCACAGAGAGGTCTGGTAAAGCATAGGGAAGCATTGTAAAGCACAGAGAGGTCTGGTAAAGCATAGGGAAGCATTGTAAACCACAGAGAGGTGTGGTAAAGCATAGGGAACCATTGTAAAGCACAGAGAGGTCTGGTAAAGCATAGGGAAGCATTGTAAAGCACAGAGAGGTGTGGTAAAGCATAGGGAAGCATTGTAAAGCACAGAGAGGTCTGGTAAAGCATAGGGAAGCATTGTAAAGCACAGAGAGGTCTGGTAAAGCATAGGGAAGCATTGTAAAGCGCAGAGAGGTCTGGTAAAGCATAGGGAAGTATTGTAAAGCACAGAGAGGTCTGGTAAAGCATAGGGAAGCATTGTAAAGCACAGAGAGGTCTGGTAAAGCATAGGGAAGCATTGTAAAGCACAGAGAGGTCTGGTAAAGCATAGGGAAGCATTGTAAAGCACAGAGAGGTCTGGTAAAGCATAGGGAAGCATTGTAAAGCACAGAGAGGTGTGGTAAAGCATAGGGAAGCATTGTAAAGCACAGAGAGGTGTGGTAAAGCATAGGGAAGCATTGTAAAGCACAGAGAGGTCTGGTAAAGCATAGGGAAGCATTGTAAAGCACAGAGAGGTCTGGTAAAGCATAGGGAAGCATTGTAAAGCACAGAGAGGTCTGGTAAAGCACAGGGAAGCATTGTAAAGCACAGAGAGGTGTGGTAAAGCATAGGGAAGCATTGTAAAGCACAGAGAGGTCTGGTAAAGCATAGGGAAGCATTGTAAAGCACAGAGAGGTCTGGTAAAGCATAGGGAAGCATTGTAAAGCACAGAGAGGAACTACAAAGATACAGTGGCAATCTGTTTTTTTTTGTTTTTTTAAATGTTGTTTTTTTAAAATTTTACCATGATCTCTCTCAGCTGTGTAACACTCATCGAAGACAGTGTCTTTCTCCTCACAAAAATTCTGAAAACATTTCCTTTATAAAGCAGAGACAGTTTCAGTTTCTTGAAAAAGGTTCTGGAAGATTTCATGGCTTCTCCTCAGAGAAATGCACCAGACTTTTTTTTTATTATTATTTATTTATTTTTTTCTATGACGTTCGAAATCAAATCTGAAATTAAAACCCAAGTTTCTGGACACTCTCACATTACTGCTTGATCTTATTTGTCTTTGTCGTGTGCCCCCCCCCCCCCCCCTCACAGGGGCTGTCAGAATTGCGGGAAGCCTCTTTCCGGAATGGAATTCGGAATAACCGGACAGCTGTGTTCCAACTGCAGCCGTAAGTTCTCTTTCTTTAAAATCTTATTCAAAATAGCAGTGCGATCCATTCCTGGTTTCACTGCGAGCTTAATAATATGCACCTGAGCTTGTTACCTAGACACAAGCTGGTAGTAAAACCTGGGATGGGTGAAACTGCCGTGCAACAGGAGTCTTATTTTCCACCCCTGATGGGTTATTTAAATTACTGTGTCATTTTAAAATGATTTGGTGAATGCTTTACAGAAAACGAGACAAACCAAACATGGATTTAATTTTTTTTTAATTGAATTTATTTCTCATAATCTTCTCCTTTTTCATTCCTGTCTGGCGCAGCTGCTATAAAACCAGAAAGCTCTCGAAATATCATCTTCAGAAAGGTAAGCGCTGCAACTTTATTATTATTATTATTATTATTATTATTATTATTATGAATTGGTCATTCAGCAGATGCTTTTATCCAAAGTGACTTACAGAGACTAGGAGGTGAACTCTGCATCATCAACAACTGCTGCTGCAGAGTCACTTCCAATAGGAGCTCGTTTGTTTTGCGTCTCATCCGAAGGACGGAGCACAAGGAGGTGCAGTGACTTGCTCAGGCTCACACACACACACACACACACACACACACACACACAGGGAGTCAGTGGCTGCTGCAGAGTCACTTCCAATAGGACCTCGTTTGTTTGACGTCTCCGAAGGACGGAGCACAAGGAGGTTCAGTGACTTGCTCAGGGTCACACACACACACACACACACACACACACGCACGCACACACAGGGAGTCAGTGGCTGAGCCGGGATTTGAACCGGGAATCTCCTGGTATCAAGCCTCTTTCATTAACCACTGGACCACCAAACCTCAAACCACCTGTTGTAGGTTTGGTTTAGTAACGTCACCTCAGCAGTGTCTTCTGGGTCGTCTTACTGGCTGAAGGCATGTCAGTCAATTGGGGAAGCAGCAGCTGATTGGTTAATGATAGGATAGAAGCCGTTGAAGGGGGCGGGGACAGCGTCACCTCTTTCGTGGGCGAGCGAGGAAGTGCGATGCTATCTGAGAGCGAGGCCGGCAAACGGAGATTTCTTTCAGCTAGTGTGTTTTTTTGTTTTTTTTTACTTTTCCAAACCTGCGTATTCCAGAACTGTGTTTCGACTTTATTGTCGAAAGAGAAAGACTTCTCTGAGGAACGGAGCTCTCTTCCGAGTGAAACGAGTGAAGAAACAGCTGAAACAGAGACGCGGCCAAACGTTTTGCAATAGCATGAACATATATAATTTATTTCTTAGCAGACGCCCTTCTCCAGGGCAACTTACAATTGTTACAAGGTATCACATTATTTTTACATACAATTCCCCATTTATACAGCTGGTTTTTTACTGGAGCAATCTAGGTAAAGTACCTTGCTCAAGGGTACAGCAGCAGTGTCCCCCACCTGGGATTGAACCCACAACCCTCCAGGCAAGAGTCCAGAGCCCTAACCACTACTCCACACTGCTACCCTGATATTTATTTTTTTAATTGCGTCTCAGTCTGAAATTCTAGGTGATTTTCAAAACCTTTGGCCCCAGCTGTAGTGTTCATGATTCACATTTTTTGACCTGTTCCACCTGGAGCGGTGTGGCTGTCCTGCAGGAGTGATCGCACGCCCGTGCTCTACAGGGCAGTGTGCTGGTCTCACCCGGGCTCCTCTCTGCCCTCTCTGCAGTGGCTGCCCTGCGGTCAGTGCGTGGCGTGCCACGTCACAGTGGACTGTGGCATGTGTGCGAGCTGTCGGAATGGGCTCCTGAACCCAGACTCGGCCCGGCCTGTCCGGTGTCGGAGAAGAAAGTGTCTCCGGCCCATCCGAAAGGTACTGCCGACTAGCGGCAGGGCGTGGGGGTGTGGGGGTGTGGGGGTGGTGGGGGGGACCAGCCAGACTCCCATTGACTCCCATTGCACAGCGCTGTGAGACAGACCAGCCTTCCATTGACTCCCATTGCACAGCACTGTGAGACAGACCAGCCAGACTCCCATTGCACAGCACTGTGAGACAGACCAGCCAGACTCCCATTGACTCCCATTGCACAGCGCTGTGAGACAGACCAGCCTTCCATTGACTCCCATTGCACAGCGCTGTGAGACAGACCAGCCTTCCATTGACTCCCATTGCACAGCGCTGTGAGACAGACCAGCCTTCCATTGACTCCCATTGCACAGCGCTGTGAGACAGACCAGCCAGACTCCCATTGACTCCCATTGCACAGCGCTGTGAGACAGACCAGCCAGACTCCCATTGCACAGCGCTGTGAGACAGACCAGCCTTCCATTGACTCCCATTGCACAGCACTGTGAGACAGACCAGCCAGACTCCCATTGCACAGCACTGTGAGACAGACCAGCCTTCCATTGACTCCCATTGCACAGCACTGTGAGACAGACCAGCCAGACTCCCATTGACTCCCTTTGCACAGCACTGTGAGACAGACCAGCCAGACTCCCATTGACTCCCATTGCACAGCGCTGTGAGACAGACCAGCCAGACTCCCATTGACTCCCATTGCACAGCGCTGTGAGACAGACCAGCCTTCCATTGACTCCCATTGCACAGCACTGTGAGACAGACCAGCCAGACTCCCATTGACTCCCATTGCACAGCACTGTGAGACAGACCAGCCAGACTCCCATTGACTCCCATTGCACAGCACTGTGAGACAGACCAGCCAGACTCCCATTGACTCCCATTGCACAGCACTGTGAGACAGACCAGCCAGACTCCCATTGACTCCCATTGCACAGCGCTGTGAGACAGACCAGCCAGACTCCCATTGCACAGCACTGTGAGACAGACCAGCCTTCCATTGACTCCCATTGCACAGCACTGTGAGACAGACCAGGCTAGGGTTTAACTCTGCTGTACCATCTGTAGAGTTTAGATTCTGAGATTCTCTATTGAGGCCACACAGGGTGCATTTTATTATTTATTTATTTATTTATTTATTTATTTATTAGGCAGACCCCTTTATCCCAGGCGACTCACACAGGTGTTACAGGGCAGCGCAGGGTTACAATGCAAGCTTCATATTTAAACACAGTGTAGTTTACAGCAAATAATAATAACACTACTAGAATCCAATATGAACTAGGATGCTCTGTATAATAATAACACTACTAGAATCCAATATGAACTAGGATGCTCTGTATAATAATAACACTACTAGAATACAATATGAACTAGGATGCTATGTATAATAATAACACTACTAGAATACAATATGAACTAGGATGCTCTGTATAATAATAACACTACTAGAATCCAATATGAACTAGGATGCTCTGTATAATAATAACACTACTAGAATACAATATGAACTAGGATGCTCTGTATAATAATAACACTACTAGAATACAATATGAACTAGGATGCTATGTATAATAATAACACTACTAGAATACAATATGAACTAGGATGCTATGTATAATAACAACACCACTAGAATACAATATGATCTAGGATGCAACCAGTTTAGTATTACAGGGAGTTACATCTCACCCTTTCATGCATGGTGACCGATTAAAAAAAAAAAAAAAAAAAAAAAAAAAAGACCTCTCTTCTAGTCGTTTATATGTGGGGACGTGCATGATAGAGTCGTATGAACCGGATGCCATTGTGTTTTCCCATATATGAAGCAATGGGAAAAATGTAAAATGTGTTCAGTTCATTTATTGTGTGTCCCAAGACCCATTTTTTTAAATTATTTTTATTATTATTATTATTTTTTTTCAGCTGTTTGTGTTTCATGCATGATATTACACAAGAACGCGTTACTTCAGAAAGCAGCGATCTTTCAGTTTCCGAGTTGTGTTTTAATAACCCGGTTACTGCAGAGTTAACGTAAAAGCAATTTAATTATTGTAGTATTTTATTATTATTTTTAATTATTTGTAGAAGACACTGAAAGGACAGAAGCGTGGGAAGCAGATTAAATCCACAGTGAGTATTATTATTATTATTATTATTATTGAGTCATTTAGCAGACGCTTTTATCCAAAGAGACTTAGAGACTAGGAGGGTGAACTCTTCATCATCAACAACTGCTGCTGCTGCTGCTGCAGAGTCACTTCCAATAGGACCTCGTTTGTTTTACGTCTCATCCGAAGGACGGAGCACAAGGAGGTGAAGTGACTTGCTCAGGGTCACACACACACACACACACACACACAGGGAGTCAGTGGCTGAGCTGGGATTGAACTGGGAATATCCTGGTAGCAAGCCCCTTGCTCTAATCACCAGATTCACCAAGCATCCTGGTACACCGTTGGTGTGAAAGCTTTGTGAAATATATAATATATATATATTTTAAGAATATAATGTTAAGGGCTACACAGCTGCAGAAGGGCTTTTGTCCAAAACGTCTTGAAGTAAAGGATTTATTTTTCTTATTTTTTAAAAATAGTTTAAACCTTTTCTGTTCATGCATTCGACTGCCAGATTCAACCCCTAGGTTTGTTTTGATCAAGTGTGAAAACAGTGCCATTTTAACCAATTTTCAAAGACCAATAAATATATATGTGTGTGTGCTGTTTTTTTTAATTTGTTCTGATTGATATTACATGGGTTTTTCTTTCTAGAAACTAAAGAAAAAACTGCAGTCAGATTATTTGGGGAGAATGAACAAGATAAGGGTAAGTGCTTAGTTTATTTTTTCTTTATCTGCCACGTTGTTTTGTAATTGCTCGGATTTGAAATCGTTCTCATCCCTTTATCGTACTTCCTGCGTGCTCTCAGAGGAATTTACTTGTATAAGCAAATAGGTTTACTATCAGTTTAACTGCTCTTAGTCAAACACGATCTGAAATGCAATTATTGACTGTGTGCTTTACTTTGCCCTTATTTGAATTTGCATTGTATATCTGCTCCTATCTTTACTGTGATATTCCATAACGTGATATTTTGCAGTTAGTTTGTCTTGTAACAAAAAAAGTTGCCCCGGATAAGGGCGTCTGCTAAGAAATAAATAATATATATATAGATGTGATTGATTGTGTTTTTATAGCAGCTTTCTAATTAGTTTAAACCGTTGCTCTGGCAAGGTAATAACAGATGGCATTTTATCAATTAAAACATACAGGGGTGTATGTAAAATATCACGAAAAAAAACTTAGCAGCTCCTCCTAAAATCAAAGCGCCTCGCAATAGTAAGAGGTGGGCTGTGTGTTTTCAGAGCATGCAGAAGGTGAAGCTGGAGGAGAGCGAGTCGGAGCATTGGGAGGATGACGATTACATCGTGCCGTACAGCAAGGTGAGAGAAATCCTCTCCATTCAGACACGTTCTGCTTTTGCAAAATAACGCTTTTATTGAGAGACGAGGAGTGAGTGAGGCTGGTTTGTGAACTCTGGGCTGCACCTACATCATGTGCATTTTTGCAACACAGTAAATGCACAGTTTATTTTTTTTAAATTATTATTAATCAAGTTTGTAGTAGTAAAACCTGGAATGGGTGACACTGCTATGCAATAGGAGTCTTGTTTCCATCCCTGGTATGTGTGCACAAATATACCTCAGGGATGGGAATCAGACTCCTATTGCACAGCAGTGTCACCCATTCCAGGTTTTACTAGCAGCTTGATCAACCCCCAGTGTGTCTAGCTAACAAGCCCAGGTGCGTAAACTCCCAGTGAAAACCAGGAATGGATGAAGCTGTTATGCAACAGGATTTTTCTCTCCATCCCTGTATGTCTTCAGAACTACTAGTTTTTATTTTTATCTTGTCATTACTGTTTAAACTTGTGCTTCCAATTCTGCGTACAGCTAAACCTTTTATTGATCCGACCAACAAGGAATCATTTTGTATCAAATTTCAGAAAGAGAAGAAGGAACAGTACAGCTGTTTGAGTATGGGAACGATGAGAGAGGTGAGCGTGCTTTCAGTACAAACACGAGGGGTGGGGCTGACCTGGGGGGGGGGGGGGGAGGGGGGTTGGGGGCTGACCTGGAGGGGGTGGGGGGCTGACCTGGAGGGGTGGAGCTGACCTGACCTGGGCGTCAGTTCTGACCAAAAGTTTTGCATCCCCCTGTAGAATGAACTCGTTTTGCTTGATGCATTTGGTGACCCCCCCCCCCCCCCCCCCCCCCCCCCCCAACGTTATTTGTTTGAAAAAAAATAAAGTTGCATAGCCTATTTCTGTATTTGTACCTGTGACTATTGCTTGGCAGTTATAAATAAACACGCTAATGTGAGTCTTTGCTTAGGATACAGTTTAGCGTAATTGTAATTGAAATTACTACAGTGTAACTGTAATTGAAAACATATATAATTTGAATTTGTACTTTTCCAGTTCCCCATCCCACAATACCACGACCCGGAAGACTTCTCGTATTTCTACGTGGATAATGAGGATGACAATGATGTGAGTTTGTTCATTTATTTGGTTATTTATTTGTTTAAATAATGGGGCACGTGCTGAAAACAAAATCTAAATCTGTTCTGAAAAGACTCTTGTTCCAAGTATTTAAAAGTCTTTTGCTTTTAAGAAGTTTCTTTGTAGTATTTTGTCTTTTTAGTGGAAATACTAAAATTAAAAAAAAAATCAAAAATTCAATGTCTACAAAAGAAACTTCATAAACTCAACGGCAAGCGTTTCCACTAGAAGTCTTTCTCAGCGTCTTCAATAGAAACACTGAAAGAAACTTCATAAATTCAACGGCAAACGTTTCCACTAGAAGTCTTTCTCAGCGTCTTCAATAGAAACACTGAAAGAAACTTCATAAATTCAACGGCAAACGTTTCCACTAGAAGTCTTTCTCAGCGTCTTCAATAGAAACACTAAAAGAAACTTCATAAATTCAACGGCAAACGTTTCCACTAGAAGTCTTTCTCAGCGTCTTCAATAGAAACACTGAAAGAAACTTCATAAATTCAATGGCAAACGTTTCCACTAGAAGTCTTTCTCAGCGTCTTCAATAGAAACACTAAAAGAAACTTCATAAATTCAACGGCAAGCGTTTCCACTAGAAGTCTTTCTCAGCGTCTTCAATAGAAACACTGAAAGAAACTTCATAAATTCAATGGCAAACGTTTCCACTAGAAGTCTTTCTCAGCGTCTTCAATAGAAACACTAAAAGAAACTTCATAAATTCAACGGCAAACGTTTCCACTAGAAGTCTTTCTCAGCGTCTTCAATAGAAACACTAAAAGAAACTTCATAAATTCAACGGCAAACGTTTCCACTAGAAGTCTTTCTCAGCGTCTTCAATAGAAACACTAAAAGAAACTTCATAAATTCAATGGCAAACGTTTCCACTAGAAGTCTTTCTCGGTGTCTTAAGCAGAAACGTAATAAATTCAGTGACAGACATTTTGACTGCAGTAAATCTTTGACCTCTCGGGTACGTTTCCCCGCAGGACCAGGACGGACCCAAGAAGCGAAGCCGGCGGTCGTGTGGCGGGTGCGAGGCCTGCCTGCGCACCACGGACTGCCGCACCTGCGACTTCTGCCAGGACAAGCCCAAATTCGGGGGCCGGAACAAGAAGAGACAGAAGTGTCGCCTCCGGCAGTGCCAAGTGGAGGCCATGGTGAATACAATACAGTACAATACAGTGCAGTGTAATACAATGCAGTGTAATACAATACAATACAGTGTAATTCAATACAATACACCGCAATACAATGCAGTGTAATTCAATACAGTACAATGCAGTGTAATTCAATACAGTACAATGCAGTGTAATACAATACAGTACAATGCAGTGTAATTCAATACAGTACAATGCAGTGTAATTCAATACAGTACAATGCAGTGTAATTCAATACAGTACAATGCAGTGTAATACAATACAGTACAATGTAGTGTAATTCAATACAGTACAATGCAGTGTAATTCAATACAGTACAATGCAGTGTAATTCAATACAGTACAATGCAGTGTAATACAATACAGTACAATGTAGTGTAATACAATACAGTACAATGCAGTGTAATTCAATGTAGTGTAATACAATACAATGCAGTGTAATTCAATACAGTACAATGCAGTGTAATTCAATGCAGTAGAATGCAGTGTAATACAATACAGTACAATGCAGTGTAATTCAATGCAGTAGAATGCAGTGTAATACAGTACAGTACAATGTAGTAATTCAATACAGTACAATGCAGTGTAATACAATACAGTACAATGCAGTGTAATTCAATACAGTACAGTATTTAAAAAAACACAATCCAACTTCTCTGTGGAGAGATGAACCTACAAGAATAAATATTATTATTGTTATGAATTGGTCATTTAGCAGACGCTTTTATCCAAAGCGACTTACAGAGACTAGGAGGGTGAACTCTGCATCATCAACAACTGCTGCTGCTGCTGCTGCAGAGTCACTTCCAATAGGAGCTTGTTTGTTTTACGTCTCATCCGAAGGACGGAGCACAAGGAGGTTCAGTGACTTGCTCAGGGTCACACACACACACACACACACACACAGAGTGAGTCAGTGGCTGAGCCAGGGTTTGAACCTCCTGGTATCGAGACCCTTTCTCGAACCACTGGACCAGCAATAAGCCAGCACCAAGCCAATAAATGTGATAATAATAAATGTGTTTTTTTTGGCAGAGGCACCTGCTTCCCTTCCAGAGGGGTCAGACGAAGCACATGGGAGACGTCGGCTGGCTCGGACCAGGCAGGCAGCGCCCCCAGTCCCCCAGGACCCCCAAACTGCGCAGGAGCAAGGCGGGGCGCCCCCGAAAGACCCCGCGTCCCACCTGGCCCTCCTGGGAGGCGTTCGAGTTCGCTAACGAGGAGGAAGAGTACGAGCTGCAGGTAACGTCAACCTTTTAGTTTTCCGAGTTTGTAAAATCGTGCGTTTTAGAAATCGACCAATCGTGTCTGTTTTCTGGGGTTAAAAATAAAATAAAAAACGCGTACCAGGTACCATTAAAACAAGATTGAAAAGCAAGAATTTAAATCGTTACAATCTGTTGCAATTGTACTGTTTTTCCATCCTGACTTTTATAATTTAATTAATTAATTAAATGTATTTATGTAAGTAAATTAATAAATAAAATGGACAAACCTTGAGGTTTTCTGGTACGTCTGCACGCTGCTGTAATGTGTGTTGTGTCTCCTCCCCATCAGTACGAAGAGGAGCTGGAATTGGAAGAAGATGGAATGGAAGAAAACATTGAGCTGGAACGACAGGTACCCTAAGAGTTAGAGGGGGTGACCCCCAAACTCCCATCCAGGTAGCTTCAGCATTTTGTGAGCAGGGCTGAGGTCAATTCCCGTGTTATCATTGCCAGTTCCCTTTTTTAAAAAAAATCAATTCCAACACAGCAGTGATCAAAATCTGCAATCGGCAGTATGCTGTTAGAATGAGCTTCTGGTCACGTTGTTTGTTAGTTCGTCAAATAAAACTGACTTCAAAACGAAAGCCGTTGCACCATCGCAATAATTGTTATAATAAATACCCTTCCTAAGGAATTGGAATTGATTTTAAAATTGGGGAGGGGATAAAACAGGAATCAATCCCAGCCCTGGAGCCTGCGGAGTCTCTAACCTGCCCCCTTCTCTCCTCTCTCCTCTCCAGGGGGACCCCACACCTCAGTTGCCTCAATACCCCGGTTACCTCAACCACAAACCAGAGCAACTAGACAACAGCTACCCCATCGGAGTGCAGGTCAGTGGAGGGGGGGAGAAGGGGGGGGGGGGGTACTGCAGATCCGGTCATCCTGCAAGATCCGACCCCCCTCTATTAACACGATGGACCGCTAGCATGCGTCCGTTTACACAGTGCAGCTGCTACCAGCTGAGCGGTACCAATGGAAACTGAGCACCACACATTTCATTAGGGGTCTAAAACACAGTACATTTAGCCCTTAGCAGGACAGAATGGATTCAGTCGCAGATAAAAACCAAACAAAACAAAAAAAAGCACTTAATATATTCAATTACAAATGTTTCCACTGCCTCCTGATCATTTCATTAATAATAAATAATAATAATAATAATATTAATAATAGACTTCATTGAGGGGAGCTCTGAACCCCAGGACTGGGTGCAGCAGCAGCAGCAGGGCTAGTGTGAGTTTCTAACCCTGCTCAAACTCCTGGCTCCTGATCATTTCAATATTAATAATAATAATAATAATAATAATACTAGACTTCATTGAGGGGAGAGCTCTGAACCCCAGGACTGGGTGCAGCAGCAGCAGCAGCAGGGCTAGTGCGAGCTCAGGAGCCACACGCACACACACACACACGCACACACACACACACAGGCGAGATGTTTGATGCTCTCCGCTCTTCTCCTGCTCTCCGCAGGGCTGCATGAAGACAGATTACGGAAACGTCCAGATCATGAAAGTGAATGAGTTCTCAAGACCCGGAGCGGAGCTGAGCGAATGCTTCCCCTCCACTGTGAGTAAATCAGACGAGAGTTAAACACAGGGACCACCTGCAAAACTGTCTACTTTGAGTGATCTAATCTCGTGTATACCAGTTACACTTAGCCAGGATTGTCCATTTATTATTATTATTATTATTATTATTATTATTATTATTATTATTATTATTATTATTAATTATTTGGCAGGCGCTGCCTTCCGAATTCGTTCAATGCTCCCAAAACAAGTACTCGATTTTTTTTATTTGAAGTCACGTTTGACAAAGTGATGTCGCCACCAGTTGCCAGGGCAACTTCCCGGCTCCACCCAGAATAAACCGCGCCTGGCCCTGTTTAAGCTCAGACAAAAAATTACTAACATAGACCTGTGTCAAAAATAAGAGCCATGAGGCGAACGCAAAGTATCAAACTGTGTTTTTGAGGGTAAGTGAACAGCCATGGTGTATAAACACAGGGATGGGAATCAGACTCCTATTGCACAGCAGTGTCACCCATTCCAGGTTTTACTACCAGCTTGATCAGCCCCCAGTGTGTCTAGCTAACAAGCTCAGGTGTGTCTTATTATTAAACACAGTGAAAATCAGGACTGGATCACACTGCTCTGCAACGGAAGTCTTATCGCCATCCCTAAAAAAGGTCAGACATGCAGTCCCATTGACCACTGAGTGGGGGGGTCTTTGTCTCCCAGGAAGTCCAGGTTCTGTACGACAGGACGGGGGCCCCTGTCCTCTTTGAGAAGCCGCCCCCCGTGGTGCCCCAGGTGCTATACAGCAAGGCCACAGCGCCCCCTTTCTGCAGGGAGGAGCAGGTGCAGCAGGGAGCGCGGGAGCTGATCGAGACGATCGATCTGGACGAGGAAGAGGACGAGGGGGTGAAGATCGTGCAGGTCGACGATGACGTGCTGGAGGTCACGCCAGTGGTGAGAGAGAGAGGAGAGAGAGACGGGGAGAGGAGAGAGAGAGAGAGACAGAGAGAGAGAAACGGGGAGAGAGAGAGACGGGGAGAGGAGAGAGAGAGAAACGGGGAGAGAGAGAGAGAAACGGGGAGAGAGAGAGAGAAACGGGGAGAGAGAGAGAGAAACGGGGAGAGGAGAGAGAGAGAAATCTCCAATTATTCCAGTCAAAATGTCTGTCATTGAATTCATTACGTTTCTATTGAAGACGCTGAGAGACTTCTAGTGGAAACGTTTACCGTTGAATTTATGAAGTTTCTTTTAGTGTTTCTATTGAAGACACTGAGAAAGACTTCTAGTGGAAACGTTTGCCATTGAATTTATGAAGTTTCTTGTAGTGTTTCTATTGAAGACGCTGAGAAAGACTTCTAGTAGAAACGTTTGCCGTTGAATTTATGAAGTTTCTTGTAGTGTTTCTATTGAAGACGCTGAGAGAGACTTCTAGTGGAAACGTTTGCCATTGAATTTATGAAGTTTCTTTTAGTGTTTCTATTGAAGACACTGAGAAAGACTTCTAGTGGAAACGCTTGCCGTTGAATTCATGAAGTTTCTTGTAGTGTTTCTCTTGCATTTGCTTTTTGCTTATACAGGTATTTCCCTTCTCTCTTCCCAGATCACTGGGATCTACAGCCTTGCCTCCAGCGAGTCGCCCCAGCCCCAGCCCCAGCCCCAGCCCCAGCCCCAGCCCCAGCCCCACGATCTCCTCCTCTTCCTGGACCGGATCAGACAGGTCCCCCTCCCGGCACACTGGGTGGGTCTGGCGCTGGAGGGCCCGCGGATCCAGCTGCTGCAGTGCTCCAAACTCTCCACCATGTCTGACACTGTGGTCCAGATCGAGCCCGGGTTCTACTACCAGATCACAGTGCAGGGTCAGCCCCTGCTGCTCTCGCACCCGCTGTACGAGCGCCACCCCCCGCGGCTCCTCGCCGTCGGAGACGTCATCGGCCTGCTCGCCGACCTGGAGGGGTACAGGGTGTGCCCCGGGTACCCCAATAACCTGCCCGCAGCCGAGGAGGAGCTTGTGATGTTTGTGAGAGCAGCAACCTGCGACCTGCTGGTGCAGAGCGAGGAGAGGTGTGATCACTGCAGCGTGACCCCGCTGGTTGTGTGAGGGGGGGGGGCAGCCGGGGGGGGGGGGGGCAAGGAGGACAGGACGGACGGAGGTTATTTTTATTGAAACTTTTTTGATTTAAGGAGTTTCTGAAAAGGCGTGCAAGGATATCACATGAAGGACACCAGGAAAAACAGACAGACAGACAGACAGACGTGTTTTTTTTAAATTTTTTATTTAAGGCGTGCAAGGATACAGGACACTTTGTTGATTCTTGTAATGATTATAATTTGTGTTCACGCTGGAACGGACACAAACGGAGGTCTCGGTTTCATGCGTTTGGTTTCCTTTCACCTCCTTTTTTGATTACAACACAACCCTAAAAACTCAGTCAATCAGCTGGATTTGAACCCTGGACTCGAGAGGTGAAAGGAGAGTCTCTCTGTCTGTCTGTCGGCACCACGGAACCCTTAAAAACGACTTGCCCCCCCACCCCCCCACCCCCCAGGGTGGTTGTAGCGTGTTTTTTTTTTATTTTTTCAAGTTCTGTGCAAGACAGACTCTACCTCGATATAACTTGTTTTCTATAGAAGTTCGATTTTGTCCTTCCCCCACTACTACAAACAAACTCACTAACGAATAATTAGAATTAACAGCTCGTTAAGTCCTGGAATCAAACAAAAAGCTGTTAAAAATGTGTGTGCTTTTTTGTAACAACATTGTTTTGTTGTTTTTATATTTTAATGAATTTTGAAGGTTGTTTGGGATCATTGGGTCTGAGTAAGAGGTTTTCAAACATGTATTTATTATTATATACATATAATCCCCCTTCAGGTCACTGCGTGCATAATTTGCATCATCTAAACATTTGCTGTCCTATCGATCTATTTTATAGTGCACCTGTTGTTTTATTAATATTTTTTTTTATATGCAGGGGCAACACAAACTGTTACTAAAAATGTCAATTAAAAAAAAAAAATTATAATAATAATAATTTTAAATTCGTGGCCGACGCATAATTCTTAACTGAACAGAATCCTTTAAAAGCAGGGCAAATTGCTTTGAAAAAATGAACCAGTTTAAATGTAATTTTTAGCCTCTGTCCGGACCTTGTGATGTCATTTTTTTACCTGTTAAACCTGCCTGGAGAGGGACAGCCCGCCGGGACTGGGATTGGACAGCGCAGTGATAAATCAGTTTGTGAAGCAGGAGCAATTTGGAGGCTAAGAGTTAAACTAAACCTTAAAAAAAAAAAAAATACAACTGATGCCTTTGTTGTGTTGTTGTGTGTTTTTTTTTTTTTTCTTTTTAGCGGATTAATTAAACAGATCCCCTTTTTAACAGGCGAAGGTTGCAGGTATTTTTTCACTGTTGCCTCTTAACACAGACTTGCGTGTCCGCAGATGCCCACTAGAGGGCAGTGAAGCTGCTGGTGGTGATGAAAAAAAAAGAGGTCTTTCGGAACAGGACAAAAAACGGCACTGGATTCTACTTGAATTGTGATCGATGGTCCAGCACAATGCATACTCTAGACACTAGGTGGCAGCAGTGGCCCGAACGAGGATCTGTTTGATTGCTTTTAGAATGTTGATTGTAATTTTGTGTTATGTCAAAATGTACAGAATGAGATGTAGACAGAAATGTTTGTTTTATTTATGACATACCCACACTGCAGCCCCGCGCTCTAACCACTGAGCTACTCAAACCCCCTGCCTTCCACACTGCAGCCCAGCGCTTTCTTTATCCAACCACTGAGCTCCTCAAACCCGCTGCCTTCCACACTGCAGCCCAGCGCTTTCTTTATCCAACCACTGAGCTCCTCAAACCCGCTGCCTTCCACACTGCAGCCCAGCGCTTTCTTTATCTAACCACTGAGCTCCTCAAACCCGCTGCCTTCCACACTGCAGCCCAGCGCTTTCTTTATCTAACCACTGAGCTCCTCAAACCCACTGCCTTCCACACTGCAGCCCAGCGCTTTCTTTATCTAACCACTGAGCTCCTCAAACCCGCTGCCTTCCACACTGCAGCCCAGCGCTTTCTTTATCTAACCACTGAGCTCCTCAAACCCGCTGCCTTCCACACTGCAGCCCAGCGCTTTCTTTATCTAACCACTGAGCTCCTCAAACCCGCTGCCTTCCACACTGCAGCCCAGAGCTTGCTTGTTTTCTTTCTTTCTTTCATTCTTTCACCACTGAGCTCCTCAAACCTCAGTAGATGCAATTTCTGTGTATTGAGAAACCCAACTGCACAGTCAGTGTTTGGATAATACAGTTGTAAAAACATTCAATTTTTTTTTTTTTTTCTATTTGTAAAACAAGAATAATTCTCTACTGTTTTAATGAAATAAATACATTAAAAAAATAAAATAAATAACACTGGATCGATACTGTACTGTAAAATAAAATAAATAAAATGGTGTTTTCAGTTCCGAGAATGGAATTTAAATCCGAGATGTGATTCATTATTATTTTTACTGTTTTTCTCGAAATCCATGATCTGTACCTACAACCTTCTACTTATAAGCCCAGCGAGGGAGGGAGCAGTTCAGTCTCCATGCCTCAAGCCTGCCCTGGACTGGAGGGAGCCCCCTTTCTCTTAGGGAGGTGAGGGAGGGAGGGAGCAGTTCAGTCTCCGTGCCTCAAGCCTGCCCTGGACTGGAGGGAGCCCCCTTTCTCTTAGGGAGGTGAGGGAGGGAGGGAGCAGTTCAGTCTCCGTGCCTCAAGCCTGCCCTGGACTGGAGGGAGCCCCCTTTCTCTTAGGGAGGGAGGGAGGGAGCAGTTCAGTCTCCGTGCCTCAAGCCTGCCCTGGACTGGAGGGAGCCCCCTTTCTCTTAGGGGGGTGAGGGAGGGAGGGAGCAGTTCAGTCTCCGTGCCTCAAGCCTGCCCTGGACTGGAGGGAGCCCCCTTTCTCTTAGGGGGGTGAGGGAGGGAGGGAGGGAGCCCCCTTTCTCTCAGAAGATGGTGAAAACAGACAAAAAAGTGTATTCAAACCAGAAACGTTTGCATTTTTATTTATTATCATTACATTTATTTTTGTATAAATTTGTTTTATTTTTGTTTGGTTTTGTTTCTCTTTGCACAGATTTCATTGGGAGAGCAACATACAATGACTCCTAGTGGCCAGCCACTCATAATTAATAATAATAACAATAATAATAATAATAACAATAATAATAATAATAATAATAATGACATACAGTCTTGTTTACACATTTAAAATCCGCCACAGTTTGTTATTACAGGAAGTTGTTCACGTTGCTGAAACATTAGGTCTGCACAGAGACTTGAACTCACCCCTGCCTTTAGGAAACATTTCAAGTCGGCAGGTATTTCATGAATCCATTCTTTAGCGTGTTGATTTAAAACCAAGACAAGCCGTCCTTCCCTCACCTTTACACTGTCAGTGCGGTCGTATAACAGCCAGCGCAGACTCGGCTTTTCTGGGGCAGATTATCATTTTTTTGTAAGCGTGTTTGTAGAAGTAAAAAGTTGGCACTGTTTTACAAAAAAATCACCTTGTGTGTGTGTCTGTATGTATGTCAGTGTCTGTCTGTGTATGTGTCTGTGTTTGTCTGTGTGTGTCTGTATGTATGTCAGTGTCTGTGTGTGTGTGTGTGTGTCAGTGTCTGTCTGTGTGTGTGTGTGTCAGTGTCTGTCTGTGTGTGTCTATGTCGGTGTGTGTGTGTGTGTGTCTGTATGTCAGTGTTTGTCTGTGTGTGTGTGTGTGTCGGTGTCTGTCTGTGTGTGTCTATGTCAGTGTTTGTCTGTGTGTGTCTGTATGTATGTCAGTGTTTGTCTGTGTGTGTGTGTGTGTCGGTGTCTGTCTGTGTGTGTCTATGTCAGTGTTTGTCTGTGTGTGTCTGTATGTATGTCAGTGTTTGTCTGTGTGTGTGTGTGTGTGTGTGTGTCAGTGTCTGTGTGTGTGTCAGTGTCTGTCTGTGTCAGTGTCTGTGTGTGTGTGTCAGTGTCTGTGTGTGTATGTCAGTGTCTGTCTGTTTGTGTATGTGTGTCTATGTCAGTGTCTGTCTGTTTGTGTGTCTATGTCAGTGTCTGTCTGTTTGTGTGTCTATGTCAGTGTCTGTCTGTTTGTGTGTGTGTGTGTGTGTCTATGTCAGTGTCTGTCTGTTTGTGTGTGTGTGTGTGTGTCTATGTCAGTGTCTGTCTGTTTGTGTGTGTGTGTGTGTCTATGTCAGTGTCTGTCTGTTTGTGTCTGTGTGTGTGTGTGTGTGTCAGTGTTTGTCTGTGTGTGTGTGTGTGTGTCAGTGTCTGTGTGTGTGTGTGTGTGTGTCAGTGTGTGTCTGTATGTATGTCAGTGTTTGTGTGTGTGTGTGTCAGTGTGTGTCTGTATGTATGTCAGTGTTTGTGTGTGTGTGTGTCAGTGTGTGTCTGTATGTATGTCAGTGTCTGTCTGTGTATGTGTCTGTGTTTGTCTGTGTGTGTGTGTGTGTGTGTGTGTGTGTGTGTCAGTGTCTGTGTGTGTCTGTGTCTGTGTCTGTGTGTGTCAGTGTCTGTGTGTGTGTCAGTGTGTGTGTCTGTCAGTGTGTGTGTGTGTGTCTGTGTCTGTGTGTGTGTGTGTCTATGTCAGTGTCTGTGTGTGTGTGTGTGTCAGTGTCTGTCTGTGTGTGTGTGTGTCTATGTCAGTGTCTGTATGTTTGTCTGTGTGTGTGTGTCAGTATTTGTCTGTGTGTGTCTGTATGTATGTCAGTGTCTGTGTGTGTGTGTGTGTATGTATGTCAGTGTCTGTGTCTGTGTGTGTGTGTCAGTGTGTGTCTGTATGTATGTCTATGTCAGTGTGTGTCTGTGTGTGTGTCAGTGTCTGTCTGTATGTGTGTCAGTGTCTGTGTGTGTGTGTGTGTGTGTCTGTGTCTTGTGTGTGTGTGTGTGTGTGTGTGTTAATGACCTGCTGGTTATTTATTTATTTATTGTATTGTATTTTTACTTGTTTTTCTGTACAGAAGTCACTGACGTTTGCCAGGATCATAAGCTTAGAAAAGCAAGAAATAAATTATATTTACAAAACAAAACGTTGTTTTTTGTGTGTGTGGTTTTTTTTTAAATGCAGGAGAGTTTGAAGCTTTTTTTTTTTTTTTTTTCATTGGTTCAGTACAGAAATGCAGGCCCTTCATATCTTGTTTTGGCTTTTTTTTCCATAACCTGGCCTCTCAAGTCTTTCTCACAGTCCCGCACCAGGAACTAAGACAGCAGTGTGAACCATTCCTGGTTTTACTGTGAGCTCAATAATCAGACACACCTGAGCTTGTTAGGTAGACACACTGGGGGCTGATCAAGCTGCTAGTAAAACCTGGAATGGGTGACACTGCTGTGCAATAGGAGTCTGATTTCCTGCCCTGCACACACACACAAACTCTTAACTCGCGATACCCTTATAAAAGTGTCCCATAGTAAAAGCACAGCAAAATGTGATAAAGCATAAAGCCTGGTAAAGCACAAAGAGGTGTGGTAAAGCATAGGGAAGCATTGTAAAGTACAGAGAGGTCTGGTAAAGCATAGGGAAGCATTGTAGAGCACAGAGATGCGTGGTAAAGCATAGGGAAGCATTGTAAAGCACAGAGAGGGATGGTAAAGCATAGGGAAGCATTGTAAAGCACAGAGAGGTCTGGTAAAGCATAGGGAAGCATTGTAAAGCACAGAGAGGTGTGGTAAAGCATAGGGAAGCATTGTAAAGCACAGAGAGGTGTGGTAAAGCATAGGGAAGCATTGTAAAGCACAGAGAGGTGTGGTAAAGCATAGGGAAGCATTGTAAAGCACAGAGAGGTGTGGTAAAGCATAGGGAAGCATTGTAAAGCACAGAGAGGTGTGGTAAAGCATAGGGAAGCATTGTAAAGCACAGAGAGGTGTGGTAAAGCATAGGGAAGCATTGTAAAGCACAGGTACATTTTATAAGGGGTGATAAAACAGCACGTCCCTAATCTCAATCACAGGCTTCTGAACCTACCACTTTATATTAAAAAGTGTACCATTCAATAGTTTCCTATTTAAAAAAGACAATAAAACACAGGACTTTGGCTGCTTAAAAACAAAACAAAAAAATAAAAAAAAAACAAAAGCCTGTAAGAAACAAAAATCCTCAATTTGACAGAATCGAAAACTTGAAAAAAAAAGTTTTTTGTTTAACATTTTCGTTTAAAAAGTGCAAAAGAAAATCCCTTTATTTATGATTATTTATTTATTTATTTATTTTCTTTTATAAAGCTGGTGGTAAGTGCCTCAAAAAAAAAAACCGGTAGGTTCTGTCTAGTTTAGTCTCTAAACTACGGTGGACTGAACAGCAGGCTGCAGTTCTGGCAGACGTCCACTAGATGGCAATAAAGCAGCGCGGGGATTGAATCAAAGTCGATTTGGATGGGAATCATTCGCGATGGAGAGAAACAGTCTAATATAGCATGGTCAAGCCAATACCCATGGTAAACAATATGGAAAGATTTAAACACAAGTTGTACGAGTCACCCTCCTCCCTCTCCCTCTCCCTCTCCCTCTCCCTCTCCCTCTCCCTCTCATTTATATAAAAAAAACCATCTGTGCTCCACACATATTGATCATGAAATGCTGGAAATTCTTCAGCTTCGTCAAATTTAAAAGCTGTTCTGAGATCACGTGTTCTCATCCTCTGGCCCCGCCCCTTCCTCCTCTGCCTCGGAGATGGAGGCGTGGCCTCCTGTCGGCTCCTCCCCCCGCCCCGCCCTGCTCAGAACCTCCATCCAGCGGCGTTGTAGCCCCTCCCCCTCCGCGCTGAAGTAGAGGGTCAGGTGACTCTGGCTGATCTTGAAGGCGGAGCGCCGCTCCAGTTTATCGGAAGAGTCCGGGACCGAGACTTCGAACCCGATCAGGGGAACACTGCGCTGAGCCTTCACATCCTGCAGGGGGCGACAGAGAGACAGGAGGATGAACAAAATAACAGGGTCAGAAACTCACACTAGCCCTGCTGCTGCTGCACCCTAATATTAATAATAATAATAATAATAATAATAATAATAATAATAATAATAATTGGGAGAGCGGAAGGGGTCTTACCTGCGGAGCGCCGTAGATGTACAAAACCAGCGGCTCATTCTCTGGGACCACGAACCACGCTTTCTGCCAGCCTCGCCCCGCCCCCTTCTCCATGAACTGCATGTAGCTGCAGACCACGCTGTTCTCAGCCACGACTGAGGCCTGCTTCTGCACAGAGAGAGAGAGAGAGAGAGAGAGAGAGAGAGAGAGAGAGAGAGAGAGAGAGAGGGAGAGAGAGAGACAGAGAGGGAGAGAGAGAGAGACAGAGGCAGAGAGAGAGAGACAGAGGGAGAGAGAGAGAGACAGAGGGAGAGAGAGACAGGGAGTGAGAGAGAGAGAGAGAGAGAGAGAGACAGAGGCAGAGAGAGAGAGACAGAGGGAGAGAGAGACAGGGAGTGAGAGAGAGACAGAGAGGGAGAGAGAGAGTGAGTCAGCACACTGCCAGGAAGGAAATAAGACACACCTGAGCTTGTTACCTAGACAATCCTGCCTCTTCAGCATGGCTCAATAGCACTCATTTGACTTATAAAATCCTTATAAAACAATGTGCATTACTCTTATAAATCTCATATAAAAACTCCTATACTCATAGTAAAATTCGCTTGGAAACTCTGTCTCACCTCCAGTATTGAGCGCCGTCTCAGGGGCGGGGCGTGGGCGGGGCAGCCCGGAGTGGGCGGGGCCCCGTGCAGCGCGGTGTAGCAGTCCACGCACACGCGGTTCGGACGATTGTTATCGTACAGTAGCCTGGCGCGGAACTCGGAGCACCTCCCACACACCACCTAGAGAGAGAGGGGGAGAAAGGAAGAGGAGAGAGGAGGACGGAGAGGGAAATGGAGGGGGAGAGAGAGAGAGAGACACAGAGGACAAGCGTCAGTCTCACAACATTGAGTTCTCATTTCCCTCTAACTTTGCCTTTACCTGGCTTGATTTGAATGGACGAGGAAGGCTGTGCGAGTGCCAATAACTGCCTTGGTGTAAATCTGTGTATTTTTTTCTTGTGGGAAAAAAAACCAATTGAAAGTATTGACTCGTGTTTCTCTGCGTTGAACGTGAAGTCAAATATTATGGCACTATGGCTTCTGCTTTCCTGAATACCTTTACAGTAGCCTCCACAGTGCCCCCTAGTGCAGCCCCCTCCCAGTACTGCACTCACATGTCCGCAGGCCTTGCAGTGATGCCTCCTCTTGGTGATGGAGTTGAAAGACTCCTGACACGTCATGCAGAGGGTGACCTCCTTCTCTCGAATGGGCGTGGGGGCCCGACGCCCGAGATCTGTGTTCTAGAGGGGGGGTGGGGGTGGGGCAGAGAGAGAGACAGGTGAGACAAGGGAGCAATACATATTTTGAAAAAAATGTGAAATCTACGACGCGACGGGCATACATAATGGTTAATTCGATAATAAGTGGGATTACTGTGTCAGCCGCATGTGTGTGCAAATGATTCATTCAAGTCCCCGTTTGGGCGCCAAATGAATGACTTGCCATTCAGTTCAATGGGGCTGAGAAGCCAGTTCTTTAAACCCTGTGTCCGGATTGAGGAGGGGATGGGGGGGGGGGGTGGGGACGACTCACTGGCGAGTTGGGGGGGGTGTAGTCCTCTTCTCTTAAAGATGTGTTGAGCAGTTTGAAAGTCTCTAGAGTCTGTTCATGCTTCTGAATGGTGGCCTGAATTGCCTAGAGAGAGAGAGAGAGAGAGAGAGAGAGAGAGAGAGAGAGAGAGAGAGAGATTCAGGGATGGAATTCAAACTCCTATTGTACAGCAGCATCACCCAGTCCAGGTTTTACTACCAGCTTGATTAGCCCAACAGTGTGTCTAGCTAACAAGCTCAGGTGTGTCTGATTATTAAACTCAAAGTAACAACCAGGAATGGATCAAACTGCTATGCAATGGTAAAGCACATTAAACAAAAATAAACATTAACATCAACATCATCAACAACTGCTGCTGCAGAGTCACTTCCAATAGGACCTCGTTTGTTTGACGTCTCATCCGAAGGACGGAGCACAAGGAGGTGAAGTGACTTGTTCAGGGTCACACACACACACACACACACACAGGGAGTCAGTGGCTGAGCCGGGATTTGAACCTCCTGGTAACAAGCCCTTTCTTTAACCCCTGGGTCACAGTTTTGAAGTAAACTGTTTGATTCGCTGTTACTGCTTCATTAATGAAGAGGATCCACTTACCTCAACCCAGTCTTTTTTCTCCTCTTCAGTCCTGCAACAGTAAACAAGTGAGTCAGTAACACAATCACAGAAAACACAACCTCCACACACCCCCAGAGTCTGACACTCAAGAACTCGTGCTAAACCATGTCCTGACTAAGTTTCATTGCAGTTGGATAAGCGGTTTTCTAGATTATTATTTATTTATTCAGCAGACGTCTTTATCCAAGGTGACTTATAGCTGTTTACAGCAAGTGCAAATAATACTACAAGAATACAATATGAACTAGGATGCAACAAGTTAAGATGTACAGCTATGGCATTATTATTATTATTATTATTATTATTATTATTATTATTATTAATGAGTCATTTTTTCAGGGGGTGATGAACTCTGCATCATCAACAACTGCTGCTGCTGCAGAGTCACTTCCAATAGGAGCTCGTTTGTTTTACGTCTCATCCGAAGGACGGAGCACAAGGAGGTTCAGTGACTTGCTCAGGGTCACACACACACACACACACACACACACACACACACACACACAGTGAGTCAGTGGCTGAGTCAGGATTTGAACCTCCTGTTAACAAGCCCCTTTCTCTAACCACTGGACCACCAAGCCTCTTGCATGAGCACTGGCCCCCTTTAAAGGGGTGCTCACCATTTGAATAAATTCCGTTACCTCCTGTGAGCACCTGCAACGTTAACAGAGCCCTCCCTTTGTTAGAGACCTCTCCGAGGTCCGCGGAATATAAATCTCAAACCTGGATTGCAGCTCCAGGGATCTCTGCTTCCCGGAAACCAGGAACGTCCGGGAGATGTTAAGGCTGCTCGTCTCTTTCAACTGGGAACAAAATGTGAAGAAAGGGCTTGAGTGGAATTGTGTCTTCTATATATATATATATATTTATATATGAATGAAGATTTCAATGCAATGCACACTCGAATTTTAATAATAAACAAAAAAATCTTTTGAAGTAATAGTTAAAGGTGCATCAAATACAACATTTGCTTACGATTGTAAGTCGCCCTGGATAAGGGCGTCTGCTAAGAAATAAATAATAATAATAATAATAATAACATGGATACAGAAGTATTTAGTCTGTTTCAGACATAAGAGTCCTTGAGCTAATAAAATGCCACACAGTCCAGTACTGGCAACAACGAATGATTCACAGCAAGACCCCTTCAATACTAAACACCTGAGCATCTCGGAATACATAACCACCCAATATTTTCACAAGTAGGAGGCTGTGTGGTCCAGTGGTTAAAGAAAAGGGCTTGTAACCAGGAGGTCCCCGGTTCAAATCCCACCTCAGCCACTGACTCACTGTGTGACCCTGAGCAAGTCACTTCACCTCCTTGTGCTCCGTCTTTCGGGTGAGACGTAGTTGTAAGTGATTCTGCAGCTGATGCATAGTTCACACACCCTAGTCTCTGTAAGTCGCCTTGGATAAAGGCGTCTGCTAAATAAACTAATAAAAGTAGAACGTTCCCCCAAAATGTTCTCCTTTTTCACGCCCAGCCATTCCTCATTGGTAGTAAGAGTGTTGAAAAACGAAACGAACTGCCCTAAATGCAATTCTTCAATGGTCTAACCCATCTAACCCTAACCCTAACCCTAGCTCTAACCCTAACATTAAGTTAGGTGCGCATGAGCCTGGGTCCCTCTTTCTACACCAAATACCCCAAATTACATTCGACGCGGTGGACAGTTTGTATAGTGACTCACCTCCATCCCGTCCACGTCTATCCTTGCTCGGACGCTGAATTTCTGCCCAATCAAGCGCAGCTTGGGAACGCAGTACAGCAGCCTGTCGTTGAACTGCAGAGACACAGCGAGAAGATCCGTTAAGCCGAGGGAACGCGAAGCCACTTTCGCAGGAACAGCGGCGTCTTGGAACCTGGTTCCAGGAGACCTAGTTTGAGGTTTGCTGTATCAAAACCCCCCAAGTCTCCCCAGATGCCTTAACCCTAACCCTAACCCTCTCACCAGGATTAGGTATCTGTCCTGCGTGGTCCCGTTCTTGGCTGATAGCTTCAGGATGTGCCCCTCTTTAATGAGCTCGTTCGTGGGGTTCACAATGTCCTCCTCTCCGCCCAGC
Organism: Acipenser ruthenus; assembly: GCF_902713425.1. Classification (NCBI taxonomy): domain Eukaryota; kingdom Metazoa; phylum Chordata; class Actinopteri; order Acipenseriformes; family Acipenseridae; genus Acipenser; species Acipenser ruthenus. The sequence continues at coordinate 105,678 of NC_081243.1, read as the reverse complement.
AGCTCGTAGACTTTCAACAGCTTGTGCATTCGCTCCTGAAACAGACAGACAGACAGTGAGACAGACCAGGGATGGATATGGGCAGCAGTGTGGAGTAGTGGTTAGGGCTCTGGACTCTTGACTGGAGGTTCGTGGGTTCAATCCCCAGTGGGGGACACTGCTGCTGTACCCTTGAGCAAGGTACTTTACCTAGACTGCTCCAGTAAAAACCCAACTGTATAAATGGGTAATTGTATGAAAAAAATAATGTGATATCTTGTAACAATTGTAAGTCGCCCTGGATAAGAAATAAATATTAATAATAATATAAGACTCCCCGTTGCACAGCAGCGTGATCCATTCCTGGTTTCACTAGGAGTTTAATAAGACATGAGCTTGTCGCCTAGACACACTGGGGCTTCACGATGGGTTTAATAAGATGCCTGATTGAAGCCGTGGCTCCTCTGGGACTCACCATCTTGCGAATGGCAGTGTTGGAGTGCTCTGCAGCCGTGGCAATCAGCTCCAGAGACTCTGCAGGGAGGGGAGGGGAAAGATCAGCCGACGATAATAATAATAATCATAATAATAATAACAACAACAACAGGGGTTAGGTTCTGACAATGTGGAGTCCACGGGTCAGGGTTAGGTTGCTGGGTCATAGTGGTTCTGTGAGTGTGGGGTGCAGAGGTCAGGTCACAGTGGTTCTGTGAGTGTGGGGTGCAGAGGTCGGGTCACAGTGGTTCTGTGAGCGTGGGGGTGCAGAGGTCAGGTCACAGTGGTTCTGTGAGTGTGGGGTGCAGAGGTCGGGTCACAGTGGTTCTGTGAGTGTGGGGTGCAGAGGTCGGGTTACAGTGGTTCTGTAAGTGTGGGGTGCAGAGGTCGGGTCACAGTGGTTCTGTGAGTGTGGGGTGCAGAGGTCGGGTCACAGTGGTTCTGTGAGTGTGGGGTGCAGAGGTCGGGTCACAGTGGTTCTGTGAGTGTGGGGGTGCAGAGGTCAGGTTACAGTGGTTCTGTGAGTGTGGGGTGCAGAGGTCAGGTCACAGTGGTTCTGTGAGTGTGGGGTGCAGAGGTCAGGTCACAGTGGTTCTGTGAGTGTGGGGTGCAGAGGTCGGGTCACAGTGGTTCTGTGAGTGTGGGGTGCAGTGCTCCAGGGCTCTGCTCTCGGGAGTGCGTGTCTCCCCTCTTACTCTGGGCGTCCTTGCTGTCGGAGGCATCGGGGGGCAGCTTGTTCAGATAATCCGTGAGCAGCAGCTCGTAGCGCGGGATCCTCTGCACGGGCTCCAGCATGTGGTGCTGCAGGGTCAGGTTCCCACACACCTCCTGCTTCTGCAGGGACACGGGGGGAAGAGAAGAGGAACTTCAACAACCACCATGAGACACACACACAATGTCACAGGAAGAACTTCAACAACCAGGGTAAACTAGCCCTTATGAAAGTGTCCCCTAGTAAAAGCACAGCAAAGTGCAATAAAGTGAAGCACAGTGAAAGCATGGTAAAGCATAGGCAACCATTGTAAAGCACAGAGAGGTGTGGTAAAGCATAGGGAAGCATTGTAAAGCACAGAGAGGTCTGGTAAAGCATAGGGAAGCATTGTAAAGCACAGTGAGGTCTGGTAAAGCATAGGGAAGCATTGTAAAGCACAGAGAGGTCTGGTAAAGCATATTAAAAAACAAACCAGGGTAAACTATATTAAATTATTATTATTATTATTTGTTTATTTTTCAGACGCCTTTATCCAAGGTGACTCACAGAGACTAGGGTGTGTGAGCTATGCATCAGCTGCAGAGTCACTTACAACTACGTCTCACCCGAAAGACGGAGCACAAGGAGGTTAAGTGACTTGCTCAGGGTCACACAATGAGTCAGTGGCTGAGGTGGGATTTGAACCGGGGACCTCCTGGTTACAAGCCCTTTTCTTTAACCACTCATTATTATTATTATTATTATTATTATTATTATTATTATTATTATTATTATTATTATTTAGCAGACTCTTTTATCCAAAGCGACTTACAGAGACTAGGGGGGTGAACTCTGCATCATCAACAACTGCTGCTGCTGCAGAGTCACTTCCAATAGGAGCTCGTTTGTTTGACGTCTCATCCGAAGGACGGAGCACAAGGAGGTTCAGTGACTTGCTCAGGGTCACGCACACACACACACACACACACACAGGGAGTCAGTGGCTGAGCTGAGATTTGAACCTCCTGGTAGCAAGCCCCCTTTCTCTAAGCCTCGGCTCTATTAAAACGGGACGGGAGGCTTCCTTTCCGTGTCTCTCACCTGGATCTCGTGGACGATCCCTTTGAACTGCGCTGACCGGTCCATCCAGGAGTTGACCAGCTCCATGGCGCGGTCGAAATTCTTCACATACTCCCCGTACATCTTCAGAAAGGGGGCCAGCTTCTGCAGGATGTCCCCGATCCGCGGGTTCGAGTCCCTAACGGGGAGAGGAGGAGGAGGAGGAGGAGGAGAGGGGGGGAGGCGATTTCATATTCAGATATCTGGTCAAGACTTGAGTGTTCGAATATTCGTTTCAATGCAAAAAAGTGGCAGAGGGGTAGACATATTTTAAACAATAGTTGAGAGTATTCAAATACAGAGTTTAAGATTTAAATGAACCCTACCTCTACCCCTACCCCTAGCTCCAACCCTAGTGTTACAACGCAGTGTGTAATTCAATATGTTAACGTCACATTGTTCTGCAGAGTTCATTCTATAGGGTGGGGATGCAAAACTTTTGGCCCGGGTCTGGCCCGGGTCTCTGGACTCACCACTCCTGCATGCGTTTCTCGAGCTCGGGCAGCAGGAACTGCTGATGGAAGCAATAAATGGAGCAGATGTTGGAGAAGATACCCAGGACAACCTCCGAGGGAAAAGAACCGCGAGAGCGAGACTCGTCCAGGAGCTGGGCACAGAACACCTGAGAGAGGAGGGAGAGAGGGGAGAGGGGAGAGGAGGGGAGGGGAGAGGTGGGAGAGGGGAGAGGAGAAGAGAGAAGAGGAGAGGAGAGGAGGGGAGGGGAGGGGAGGGGAGAGAGGGGAGGGGAGGGGAGAGAGGGGAGGGGAGAGGGGAGAGGGGAGAGAGAGAGGGGAGAAGAGAGGAGAGGAGAAGAGGGAGAGAGATAGAGGGAGAGAGATAGAGGGAGAGGGGAGGAGAGGAGGGGAGAAGAGAGGAGAGGAAAGGAGAAGAGGGGGAGAGGGGAAAAAGGAGGGGAGGGGAGAGGGGAGAGGAGAGGAGAGAAAGGAGGAGAGAGAGAGAGGAGTCAGCTGTCCTGAAAGCACTTCTATAGATAATACTCCTGCTATCCAAGGTACATTTCCACACAGAGGTAGTGGCCACTTTATTAGGAACCCGATGTTTTTACCTGGTCCAGGAGGTGCAGTCTGGATACATAGGCCTTCTCTGTGTGCAGGAGCTCGTTCGCAATATTGAACACTTTCTGCTGAGCTGACAACTGCGTGGGGAAAAAGACAGACATCAGAGAGATACACTGAATACTGTTACACTGTTCCGACACTTACTATCCTTATAACAAGAGAAACACTGAAAGAAACTACATAAATTCAACGGCAAGCGTTTCCACTAGAAGTCTTTCTCAGTGTCTTCAATAGAAACACTAAAGAAACTACATAAATTCAACGGCAAGCGTTTCCACTAGAAGTCTTTCTCAGTGTCTTCAATAGAAACACTGAAAGAAACTTCATAAATTCAACGGCAAACGTTTCCACTAGAAGTCTTTCTCAGCGTCTTCAATAGAAACACTAAAAGAAACTTCATAAATTCAACGGCAAACGTTTCCACTAGAAGTCTTTCTCAGCGTCTTCAATAGAAACACTAAAAGAAACTACATAAATTCAACGGCAAGCGTTTCCACTAGAAGTCTTTCTCAGTGTCTTCAATAGAAACACTGAAAGAAACTTCATAAATTCAACGGCAAGCGTTTCCACTAGAAGTCTTTCTCAGTGTCTTCAATAGAAACACTGAAAGAAACTTCATAAATTCAACGGCAAACGTTTCCACTAGAAGTCTTTGTCAGTGTCTTCAACAGAAACACTAAAAGAAACTTCATAAATTCAATGGCAAACGTTTCCACTAGAAGTCTTTCTCAGTGTCTTCAATAGAAACACTGAAAGAAACTTCATAAATTCAACGGCAAACGTTTCGGCTAAACACAGAAAAGACTTCAAGTCTGAAAACGTTTGTCACTGAATTCAAGGCTCTTTTAGTATTTCTAAACTATTTTCTTTCCGTATTAATAAAAAGCAGCTTTTGATTTGTTTTATTTTCGTGTGTGTGTGTGTGTGTGTGTTTTTTGTCTTTACCTCTGAAGAATCCTGTCTCTCTGTTTTGGGGGGTACAGCCTGCATCTCCGCTTGATTCCGAGTCGGGGTCTCGCTGCTTTCCTCGTCTCCGCTCCCCTCCCCCAAATCACTATCCCCCTCCCAGTCCCCGCCCCCTTCCTCCCTGTGGGCGTGGCTAACAGGGCGTGAGGGGTGTGGCCTCTCCCTCTCTCCCACCCCCCTCTCCTCCTCTCCCACGAAGCACAGGTCCTCGCTGTGCGACGGAGAGCTGATGCTGTCGATCCCGCTGTCCCGATTGGTCAGCTTGCCGTCGCTCAGGCCGCAAGGGGGTGGGGCCAGCCGCTCGGAGCAGCAACTCGATTGGTCGGCCAGCGGGTCCCTCATTTCCAGGGAGTCCAGAAGCCTATCGGACGGGGCGTAGCCTGATTCGGAGGACAAGCGTCTGTCTGATGGCCGGCAGGCTTCCTCTTGGGGCTCCCTGGCTAGGCTAGGGCTCTTTTCCCCTTCACCCATCTCTCTCCCATTTTCTCGGTCTCCCTCTCCTCCTTCTTCTGCCCGCTGTTTTTCTGTCCGGTCTCCGACGGGGGTTGAGATCAGGTCCAGTTCTGGTTCCGAGACTCTGGTCGGGCCCAGTGAGACACCGCTGTTGTCAGGGACGAGAATAATCTGCTCCCTGAGAGAGGGAGAGGGAAAACGAGAGGGAGAGAGGTAGACTTTGACTTTTAAAGATCAATTAACATTATCAGCCCATTACAAAGCAATACAAGAATAAAACATAGTGAAAAACCATGTTTATTAATATGCTTTACCACACCTCTCTGTGCTTTACAATGCTTCCCTATGCTTTACCAGATCTCTCTGTGCTTTACAATGCTGCCCTATGCTTTACCACACCTCTCTGTGCTTTACAATGCTTCCCTATGCTTTACCACACCTCTCTGTGCTTTACAATGCTTCCCTATGCTTTACCACACCTCTCTGTGCTTTACAATGCTTCCCTATGCTTTACCACACCTCTCTGTGCTTTACAATGCTTCCCTATGCTTTACCAGACCTCTCTGTGCTTTACAATGCTTCCCTATGCTTTACCAGACCTCTCTGTGCTTTACAATGCTTCCCTATGCTTTACCACACCTCTCTGTGTTTTACAATGCTTCCCTATGCTTTACCAGACCTCTCTGTGCTTTACAATGCTTCCCTACACTGTGCTGTATTACGCTTTGTTGTTCTTTTGCTATGCGGAACTTTTCTAAAGGTTACCAAAATCGATTTGCTATCAAATACATTTCTAGGAAAATCAATGACAGATTAAGAACCAGCTCATCATTTTCAAATTTGCGTAGAGAGAGAGAGAGAGGAGAGAAGAGAGAGAGAGAGAGAGAGAGAGAGAGAGAGAGAGAGAGAGAGGAGAGAGAGAAAGTTTGATAACATGCATTACAGGGGATCGATAGCAGTGCCGTCAGACAGTCTCTGGGGGAATATCTATTAAATTAGCAGTAAGTATGAAGACACTCAAAAGCGGTAAATTCAACAACACTTAAATGTAAAAGCCTTTGTCAATGTCTGCAAGACTTGGAGCTCAAATGTTTGTCATTGCATTTATTAAACACAAGTATAGGGCAGCTGCAATGGGGTGAGGCTGGCAGAACGGGACCACAGTGTGCTAACAATACCCTTCCCAAACGATCTCCAATGGCAATGCAGACAGACTGCAATGCAATAATGGTTCTGTGCCATTCATTACACAGCTGTGGCCAAAAAGTTTAGCATCACCTAGAATTTTATAATTGAGACATAAAAATAAAAAAAAAACCTATATGAACATAATTCAGATCTTTTATTTATCATGTATCAAAGAAACTACAAAACAATATCACGTAAAAGTCTATCGGAAGGAAGCCATAACAGCAGTAGAGAGGTATTTTGTGTTAGATTTTGAAACATTTTTCAATTGTTGTCTTTTGTTTATTGTTAAGTATCTGGAAAACTACAAAGTGCTGGCGTGGGATTCAATATGTTAACAAGGGAACATTATTCAGCAGCTTTCATTGGACTCTATGAAGCTGAGGGAGTTCATTCTATATAGAGGGCGTGGGATTCAATATGTTAACAAGGGAACGTTATTCAGCAGCTTTCATTGGACTCTATGAAGCTGAGTGAGTTCATTCTATATAGAGGGGGTGTGATTCAATATGTTAACAAGGGAACGTTATTCAGCAGCTTTCATTGGACTCTATGAAGCTGAGGGAGTTCATTCTATATAGAGGGGGTGGAATTCAATATGTTAACAAGGGAACATTATTCAGCAGCTTTCATTGGACTCTATGAAGCTGAGGGAGTTCATTCTATATAGAGGGGGTGGAATTCAATATGTTAACAAGGGAACATTATTCAGCAGCTTTCATTGGACTCTATGAAGCTGAGGGAGTTCATTCTATATAGAGGGTGTGGAATTCAATATGTTAACAAGGGAACATTATTCAGCAGCTTTCATTGGACTCTATGAAGCTGAGGGAGTTCATTCTATATAAAGGGTGTGTAATTCAATATGTTAACAAGGGAACATTATTCAGCAGCTTTCATTGGACTCTATGAAGCTGAGGGAGTTCATTCTATATAGAGGGGGTGGAATTCAATATGTTAACAAGGGAACATTATTCAGCAGCTTTCATTGGACTCTATGAAGCTGAGGGAGTTCATTCTATATAGAGGGTGTGGAATTCAATATGTTAACAAGGGAACATTATTCAGCAGCTTTCATTGGACTCTATGAAGCTGAGGGAGTTCATTCTATATAGAGGGGGTGGAATTCAATATGTTAACAAGGGAACATTATTCAGCAGCTTTCATTGGACTCTATGAAGCTGAGGGAGTTCATTCTATATAGAGGGTGTGGAATTCAATATGTTAACAAGGGAACATTATTCAGCAGCTTTCATTGGACTCTATGAAGCTGAGGGAGTTCATTCTATATAGAGGGGGTGGAATTCAATATGTTAACAAGGGAACATTATTCAGCAGCTTTCATTGGACTCTATGAAGCTGAGGGAGTTCATTCTATATAAAGGGTGTGTAATTCAATATGTTAACAAGGGAACATTATTCAGCAGCTTTCATTGGACTCTATGAAGCTGAGGGAGTTCATTCTATATAAAGGGTGTGTAATTCAATATGTTAACAAGGGAACATTATTCAGCAGCTTTCATTGGACTCTATGAAGCTGAGTGAGTTCATTCTATAGAGGGAGGTGCTAAACCTTTGCCCTCGATTACAGTTTAGCTCCCAGTATAATGATCTGGTTCGTACCTCTCAAACTTCTCGATGAGCGACAGCACACAGGAAGGAGTGGCGCCCCCTTCAGTTCGGGGGAGGGTCCCCCGATCCCCCCGGGGGTCAGCAGGCAGGGGTCGGGACGGGGGCGGGGGGATGTGCTGCCCCTTCCCTTTCGGGCGACGCCCACTCTGCAGGTGAGGGGGCTTCGGTGGCACTGCGGGGGGTCAAACACAAAAAGCCGCCAATCAGAGAGCAGGGCACAGCACAGGGAACCAATCACAGGAGAGCTCACAGGCACAGGGGACCAATCAGAAAGCAGATTAAAAAAAAAAAAAACTCAGTAGTTTTAGAAAGTAAAGTAAATTATTAATAAATAAGCCATCATACTGAATGCATCAGAACACACTCAATGCTCTTCACTGGCAGTGCAATAAGGGTTCTGTATTATACCAAGGGGCAATGGTAGCACAAGTATAGGGCAGTTACAATGGGATGAGGCTGCCACTGGTGAAATAGGACCACAGAGTGTTAACAACTGTACATCCTTCCCAAATGATGGTTCTGTGTTATACTGAGGGGCAATGAAGCACAGGGATAGGGCAGCTACCAAAAGGACAGGAGTCTGTTCAGCTCTCACCCACCTTGAGGTTTGGGTCCCGCTGTGTGGGGTCTCTGTTTGGGGGGCGCGGGGGGGTTGTGCTCGCTCGTCCCGTTGCAGTCTTGGGGGCTCAGTGGCCCCGGGTCCGAGCAGAGCCGGTGGGGGGTCTGCCTGCCCCCCAGACAGGAGCCGGGTTCGAGGGAGAGGGACTTGGAGAGGAGACGAGGGCTGGACGAGGACCCTGCAGAGAGAGAGAGCAGAGCATTAGAGGAGGAGAATCTATTGATCTGTATTGATCTCTGTTGATAATTACCATCTCGTTAATACAGACACACACACACCTAAATCCAAACACCTAAACGCCCTCCTGCAGCAATTCATAATCCCGTGGACTTGTCATTTTACTGTAGCTAACAAAATCATCATCCGTCCTCAGCTATTAAACAACTCAACAGGCCTGAGATTAGAAACACTGAAAGAAACTTCATAAATTCAATGGCAAACGTTTCCACTAGAAGTCTTTCTCAGCGTCTTCAATAGAAACACTAAAAGAAACTTCATAAATTCAATGACAAACGTTTCCACTAGAAGTCTTTCTCAGCGTCTTCAATAGAAACACTGAAAGAAACTTCATAAATTCAACGGCAAACGTTTCCACTAGAAGTCTTTCTCAGCGTCTTCAATAGAAACACTAAAAGAAACTTCATAAATTCAACGGCAAACGTTTCCACTTTTCCCCTCTGTCTCACTTTGTAGTGTAACCCTAATTTAGAATTGTAATTACTGCCAGCATAATTGTAGCTGCAATTGCAACTTAAACGAAATAGCACGGGAATTATAATTGCAATTTCAGAAAACAATTATAAAAAAAAAAAACCCAGCTCTGACTTCATGATGGGGTCAGTGTCTCTCATGCATGTTTTTATTTTGCAGCTGTGATAGTTAGCAGATGGCCCATGTCCTGGGCTAGCTGTCAATAATGGAAGCTGTACATCTGAGGCTGAGAAATGCTGCTCCTGCAGCCCTGGTGATGTCATTCTTTATAGAATGTGGGGGTTAGGGTAAGGGACCGTACAGCCAGCAGCTGGGCTCCAGGGACCGTCAAACAATTCCCATCTCCACTCAATAACGTAGCCTCTGCAATGCATTTTTAAAATTATTTTATTTAGCAGTCGCTAAGTACTTTTTATTTTTTCCTCCCAATTTAGAATATCCAATTATTATTTAAGCTCGGCTCACCGCTCCCACCCCTGCGCTGACTCAGGAGCGGTGAAGATGAACACACGCTGTCCTCCGAAGTGTGTGCTGTCAGCCGACCGCTTCTTTACACGCTGCAGACTCACCGTGCAGCCGCCTCAGAGCTACAGCGTCGGAGGACAACGCAGCTCTGGGGCAGCTTACAGGCAAGCCCGCAGGCGCCCGGCCAGACCACAGGGGGGCGCTGGTGCGCGGTGAGCCGAGGACACCCTGGCTGACCTAAACCCTCCCCACACGTTATGATTGTGGGTTCAAATTGTTTGCATACTGTTTAACATGAATTGCTATCATTTCAGAAGTTATGTAAAGGTACATACACTTGCTTTACTTACATAGGGGTGGAGATAAGACTCCTGTTGCACAGCAGTTTCACCCAGTCCAGGTTTTACTACCAGCTTGATCAGCCCCAGTGTGTATAGGGTACAACCTCAGGTGTGTCTTGTTATTGAACTCAAACAGTAAATGCAGGAATGGATCAAACTGCTATGAAACGGGAGCCTTATTCCCATCTCCTGCCTAGACACACTGTGGCAGATCAAACTGGTTGCAGTAAAACCTGGAACGGGTGAAACTGCTGTGCGATAGGAGTCTTATTTCCCAATCCCTAGTTTTAAACAAGATCTAGGAGGCAGTGTGATCCAGTGGTTAAAGTCCAGGGCTTGTAACTAGAAGGTCACGATAAAGAAAGCGCTGGGCTGCAGTGTGGAAGGCAGCGGGTTTGAGGAGCTCGGTAGTTAGATAAAGAAAGCGCTGGGCTGCAGTGTGGAAGGCAGCGGGTTTGAGGAGCTCAGTGGTTAGATAAAGAAAGCGCTGGGCTGCAGTGTGGAAGGCAGCGGGTTCGAGGAGCTCAGTGGTTAGAGAAAGAAAGCGCTGGGCTGCAGTGTGGAAGGCAGCGGGTTCGAGGAGCTCAGTGGTTAGATAAAGAAAGCGCTGGGCTGCAGTGTGGAAGGCAGCGGGTTCGAGGAGCTCAGTGGTTAGATAAAGAAAGCGCTGGGCTGCAGTGTGGAAGGCAGCGGGTTTGAGGAGCTCAGTGGTTAGATAAAGAAAGCGCTGGGCTGCAGTGTGGAAGGCAGCGGGTTTGAGGAGCTCAGTGGTAAGAGAAAGAAAGCGCTGGGCTGCAGTGTGGAAGGCAGCGGGTTTGAGGAGCTCAGTGGTTAGATAAAGAAAGCGCTGGGCTGCAGTGTGGAAGGCAGCGGGTTTGAGGAGCTCAGTGGTTAGATAAAGAAAGCGCTGGGCTGCAGTGTGGAAGGCAGCGGGTTTGAGGAGCTCAGTGGTTAGATAAAGAAAGAGCTGGGCTGCAGTGTGGAAGGCAGCGGGTTTGAGGAGCTCAGTGGTTAGATAAAGAAAGCACTGGGCTGCAGTGTGGAAGGCAGCGGGTTTGAGGAGCTCAGTGGTTAGATAAAGAAAGCGCTGGGCTGCAGTGTGGAAGGCAGGGGGTTTGAGGAGCTCAGTGGTTAGAGCGCGGGGCTACAGTGTGGACGGTGTTGAGTGTTTGTGTTTGAGTTGCTCAGTGTGGCAGCTTCAAAACTGCTGAGGCGGCATTCATTCGTTTCCTTCTTTGAAGCACAGAAAAGGAAAAAAAAAAAAAGCAACATGTGTGCATTTTTTTTTTTAAATTCGAGGAATCCGTTAAAGGAGCGACGCCACTTTCCCTGCAAGCAGGGCCAGCACCTGGGTGCCGTTGCCCTTTTAAGAGCACGGCGGTCCCCGCCTGGGCCTAATTATTTCCACATGATGGCAGCCGTGAGCCATTATTCCTGTTTTTTTTTTGTTTTTTTTTTTTAAATTAATTCCACGTGTTGATTGGATCCAGCCTGGCTACAAGAGCAATCTGTTTGGCTCTGGTTTATGAAGGTCTGAGATATTCCACTGAATGTATTGATGTCACACACAGAGTTTATATCAGAGGATATACCCTGATCGCGGTCAGAAACCAAGACACAAACAACTTCAATGCATTAGCAAGACCCAACATGAACCAGAAAGGGTCTTTCGTAAGCTTGTAACGATACAGTATTATTATTATTATTATTATTATTATTATTATTATTATTATTATTATTATTATTAATCTGTCATTTAGCATATCATATAACATAATCACATAACTGCTGCTGCTGCAGAGTCACTTCCAATAGGAGCTTGTTTGTTTGACGTCTCACTCGCAGGATGCAGGTCTCGATAGGGAACATATTTATGCCAAATACAGTATGAAGCGCACTTCATTCAAGAATCACTTAGTGAACTGCAGAGAGCTACACTGTGCTTCTGGTCTTTCCGTATATCAGTGTTTCCCCCATAGTCAAAGCACAGCAAAGTGTAATGAAGCACAGTGAAAGCATGGTAAAGTATAGGGAAGCATTGTAAAGCACAGAGAGGTCTGGTAAAGCATAGGGAAGCATTGTAAAGCACAGAGAGGTCTGGTAAAGCATAGGGAAGCATTGTAAAGCACAGAGAGGTCTGGTAAAGCATAGGGAAGCATTGTAAAGCACAGAGAGGTCTGGTAAAGCATAGGGAAGCATTGTAAAGCACAGAGAGGTCTGGTAAAGCACAGGGAAGCATTGTAAAGCACAGAGTGGTCTGGTAAAGCATAGGGAAGCATTGTAAAGCACAGAGAGGTCTGGTAAAACATAGGGAAGCATTGTAAAGCACAGAGAGGTCTGGTAAAGCATAGGGAAGCATTGTAAAGCACAGAGAGGTCTGGTAAAGCATAGGGAAGCATTGTAAAGCACAGAGAGGTCTGGTAAAGCATAGGGAAGCATTGTAAAGCACAGAGAGGTCTGGTAAAGCACAGGCAGCACTGTTGAGTGTTTAAAAGTCTGACCATGGAACTGTTAAAATAAAAAAATAAAAAAATGTATAAAAAGTATTGTGGCTCCTGGCTGCACACCACCCTGGGCTAAATATAGAGGCTCAGCTCGGCAGAGTCCCAAAAAACCAGGAGGCTTCGAGTCGCGACAAGCTCTTGAAATAAAAACAGAGAGGAACTGAAAACTGCCCAAAACACACAACAAGCTCCACAGCTTATTAACAACTACTGTAAATTCAATTCAATTCAATTCAATTCAATTCAATTCAATTCAATTCAATTCTGCAGGAACTGCACAAGAAAACCCCCCTGCCTGTCGCCATAACAACACGGTCAAAAAGTTTCCCACAGTACAAGCATAGCAAAGTGTGATAATGCATAAAGCACGGTAAAGCTTAGGGAAGCATTGTAAAGCACAGAGAGGTCTGGTAAAGCATAGGGAAGCATTGTAAAGCACAGAGAGGTCTGGTAAAGCATAGGGAAGCATTGTAAAGCACAGAGAGGTCTGGTAAAGCATAGGGAAGCATTGTAAAGCACAGAGAGGTCTGGTAAAGCATAGGGAAGCATTGTAAAGCACAGAGAGGTCTGGTAAAGCATAGGGAAGCATTGTAAAGCACAGAGAGGTCTGGTAAAGCATAGGGAAGCATTGTAAAGCACAGAGAGGTCTGGAATCTGGAACATATCTAAAAATAGGGAATACTAGTTAGAGTACACTAACTTTTTCACTATTATCTGCTGTATTATTGAATTGTGATTTGTCACACTTGAGAATTATTGTATTTCTTGTTCTTATTGTATGACTTATATTGTAACACTTGAATGTATTTGTATTTGCTTGCGATTGTAAGTCGCCCTGGATAAGGGCGTCTGCTAAGAAATAAATAATAATAATAATAAGTACACCAGACAGACAGACAGACAGACGGATAGACAGACAGGCAGGCAGGCAGGCAGACAGGCAGGAAGAGTGTAATGGAAACAGCTACTGTTCAGTTCAGAAAGTCTTGCTGGACTGGAACCAGATGCAGAGGCCCTGAAGCATTTACAAACACACCTGCTCCCTCCCAGACACCAGACACATGGTGTCATCTAGCACCTTCATCAGTGTTATTGAAACTAGAAGAGACCGAGTCAAGCAGACCAGCGTTTGGGCTCCAGTGCCTTCATCAGTGTCACAACACTATCAGAGTCTGCTATATATTATAAAGACATTTCAGAGGGCTGGATCGCATCAATATCAGGGTCTTGTGCTATATATTATAAAGACATTTCAGAGGGCTGGATCGCATCAATATCAGGGTCTAGTGCTATATATTATAAAGACATTTCAGAGGGCTGGGTCGCATCAATATCAGGGTCTAGTGTTATATATTATAAAGACATTTCAGAGGGCTGGATCGTATCAATATCAGGGTCTAGTGCTGTATATTATAAATACATTTCAGAGGGCTGGATCGTATCAATGTCAGGGTCTAGTGCTATATATTATAAAGACATTTCAGAGGGCTGGATCACATCAATATCAGGGTCTAGTGCTGTATATTATAAAGACATTTCAGAGGGCTGGATCACATCAATATCAGGGTCTAGTGCTGTATATTATAAAGACATTTCAGAGGGCTGGATCACATCAATATCAGGGTCTAGCGCTGTATATTATAAAGACATTTCAGAGGGCTGGATCGCATCAATATCAGGGTCTAGTGCTGTATATTATAAAGACATTTCAGAGGGCTGGATCACATCAATATCAGGGTCTAGTGCTGTATATTATAAAGACAATTCAGAGGGCTGGATCTCATCAATATCAGGGTCTAGTGCTATATATTATAAAGACATTTCAAAGGGGTGTATGTGAGACAAAATAAAATATCTAAATGATGTTCATATCATTGTTTTGTTTTTTTTATTAATTATATCTCAATCCCACGTTTTTCCACAGCTGCAGACGCTGTTGAATACCCTTCACACTGCCAGCTCTGCTTGTGAACGCACGGCCGTGGGGGTGATGGGGGAGGGATGTCACGGACAGGCCCGTGTATAAATAAAGCACTGGGGGAATACATCTGGGATGCAAGAGCAAATGTTTTGGTCAGACAGGCCCCGTCGCTTATCACAACCCAGCCTCATTCAGACACTATTAAATCAGAAACATTTTAAAGGTCAACAATGGTGCAAAATCTACAGAAGAATTCACCCTTATTGATGAGCTATGATTTACACTGACAACTATATAAAAACCAATGTGGGCAGGTGAGACAGCAGTATAATACAGTCCAATGCATACATCATAATAATAATAATAATAATAATAATAATAATAATAATAATAATAATAATAATAATAATAATAATAATAATATTGCATGACACGGATGACAAAATCCTGACTGTACATTTTAAATGCACAGGATAATCCCAGAACGCCTGGATGTTCTACAGCAACCAGCACACGCCATCCCCACGCGTGTCACACGCCAGCAAGACAGACACATTCCTCCTTACCCCCAGCATCGCTTAGGCCCGCGTGCATCACGCAGCAGGAAACGAGAACCACGGACAGGAGATCCAATCACTGAGGCTCGCTGGTCCAGCGGTTAGAGAAAGGGGCTCGATACCAGGAGGTTCAAATCCCGGCTGCGTGTGTGTGTGTGTGTGTGTGACCCTGAGCAAGTCACTGAACCTCCTTGTGCTCCGTCCTTCGGATGAGACGTCAAACAAACAAGCTCCTATTGGAAGTGACTCTGCAGCAGCAGCAGCAGCAGCAGTTGATGATAATGATGATGATTCATAGTTCACCCCTTAGTCTCTGTAAGTCTCTTTGGGTAAAAGCGTCTGCTAAATGACTCAGTCATATATTAATAATTCCCTGGGTCTTTCACGAATTTAAAAAAATATATATATTAAAATCCTTCAGCCAGGATGCACTAGGAAATCAAATCACCAACTCTCGTCAATCCCTGATTTCTGAGCTGCTGTAAGAATCGACCAAAAGCTGAATCCCTTAAATCCATGAATAATGAAATCTCCCTTGCAATTCTGCACAGCTCCTCTCTGCATTGCTGGAATACAGATTCGATACACAAGAGGTGTTCTTCCCAGTATGTCAGACGACAATCCTTTACCATAGGAATCAAGGCTGCCTATGCATTGCCACAGCCTGTATGCTGTATATACACACACACTCCCCACCCCCTCCCCTCCCTCTCCCTCTCTCTCTCTCTCTCTCTCCCTCTCTCTCTCTCTGAAAAACAGTTTCCCTAGCAACAAACTAGGTCCCCAGTTTTCTCCTCACTCCTCATGTAGATGCTGTTGCTGGTCACTTTGTGATGATTTTAAAGCTTCCCTTCCTAACCCTAACCCTAACCCTAACCCTAACCCTAACCCCAACCCCCCCAACCCTAACTCCCCCCCCCCCCCCCAATTTAGACGCTCTTTCCTGCTGGACCGAGGCTGTCTGCAAACTCTGCACTACCCCTGGTCTCAACGCTCAAACTGTGGTCACACAGTCGGTTTTCAAAACCAACGCGTGTTAGTGAGGTAACGCACTCTAGTAAACGGGGAGTCTGGCCCCTCCTCCCATCAGAGTATTGCTATTCATGCCTCAGGCACACGTCCCCCCCCCCTTTAAATGCAAAGCAGGAGCCCAGCGGTCACTCCAAAGGCAGTGCCATATGTCCAGTCCCCATGCTCGCTGTCACAGCGTGTGAGACAATAGCCGTCTCCCTGACTCGTCTCAGAGCAGGGGTCACAGGTCGTCATGTCTATAATATATGGGTGCATTGATCCCACCCACCCACCAGGTTTAGAAAAAAAAAAAATATATAATATATATATAAAATAGCTTGCAGTTTAACCGTTTGTACGCCAGGCAAATTATTATTATTATTATTATTTATTTCTTAGCAGACGCCCTTATCCAGGGCGACTTTCAATTGTTACAAGACATCACATTATTTTTAACATACAATTACCCATTTATACAGTTGGGTTTTTACTGGAGCAATCTAGGTAAAGTACCTTGCTCAAGGGTACAGCAGCAGTGTCCCCCCCACCTGGGATTGAACCCACAACCCTCCGGTCAAGAGTCCAGAGCCCTAACCACGACTCCACACTGCTGCCCATTATTAGTATTATTATTTTCCTTTCTTTTAAAGAATCTGTAATAGAAGAGGGAACAATTTGTCTACAGCAAACAGAAATGTGCTTTAGAATTTGAAAGACTCTCTCAAAAATAAGCTTGTCAGTGATCTTCAATGGCAATGCAGACAGACAGACAGACAGACAGCGGCACTGCAATGGCGTTGCAATAATGGTTCTGTGTTATAGTGAGGGGCAATGGTAGCACAAGTATAGGGCAGCTACACTGGGGTGAGGCTGGTAGAATGGGACCACATCATGCTAACTATTCCCTAAATGATCTTCAATGGCAATGCAGACAGACAGACAGACAGACAGACAGACAGCGGCACTGCAATGGCGTTGCAATAATGGTTCTGTGTTATAGTGAGGGGCTGGCAGGGAGTCTCTCAGCTGCCGTTTCAGAGCTGCAGACAGGCGGCAATGCTAATCTTTATCTACACCTCCAGCTCCACTGGGATAGTCAGAGGTTATATATAGAGCACTGCAAAGGTCAGCGGGCCATGTTGTATTGTCTTAGCCTGGAGCAGGATTGTGTCCTAAAGAAAAAATAACACAGGACTTGAGTCTGCTAGACTAGACCACGCTGCTTCCCTCCCTCCCTCCCAGTCCCTCCTCAGCTCTCTCTGTCTTTCCTTCTCTAGATATTTTGTTCCTCTCTCTCTCTCTCTCTCTGGCTTCAATGTCAGCACTAATTACAGTTCTCTGTGCACTGCCACGTTGACAGGGCTTCTCATGGGACCAAAACACCACACACACACACACACACTGCTTCACACACACACACACACAAACAAACACGCACAGCTTTAGACTCACACTCCTAGAACACACACACACACACACACAGACACTCACTCCCACAAACACAGCCTAGCTTTAGCACCAAATATTTCAAAATGAAAACACACGTTTGCTATACCAGGGATGGAAATAAGACTCCCGTTGCACAGCGGTTTGATCCATTCCTGGTTTTTCACTAGGAGTTTATTAATAATAATAATAATAATAATAATAATAATAATAATAAGACACACCTGAGCTTGTTACCTGCACACACTGGGGGCTGATCAAGCTGGTAGTAAAACCTGGACTGGATGAAGCTGCTGTGCAATGGGAGTCTGGTTCCCATAATATTGTAACAGGGATACGAAACAGGTTTTCTGCCTGCTCATGTCGCAAATGGGAATGCCCAGCATCTCTTCATCGCTCGTTTCACAGCTGACTTCCCTCCGAGAGCTGGCTCTTTGTTCCCAAGCATCCTGTGAAACGTCTCCATCCTCCTAGCCTCCAGTATAAGGGGCAGGCTTTACTTCCAGCAGAACTGGACTCAATTATAGATACAATGACAGCAGAACTGTTTGCTGAATTTGCAATTCCCGTATTCCCACGCTGTTTTTTAATTAAGTTATTATTTCAGTTACAATTATGTTTGCGGTGATTACAAATACAACTAGCACAGGAAAAAAAAGAAAAGTCACACAAACGTGTTGAATTGAGGCTGATCAATACCTGACTCATCGCTCTTGCTATTTTTCAGAAATCACTGTGTTTTTTTTGGTTTTTTTAATCTGTTCTTCACTGTCACCCTACCCCTCTCTCGATCTCTCCTCTTCTGTCTCTTCCCCTCCCTCACTCCTCCACTCCATTCCTCTCTCCCCCTCCTTTTCTCCCTTTCTCTCTCCCCTTCATTTTCCCCCTCTATCCCTTTCTCTCCTCCTCTCCCTCTCCCTCTCTCCCAGGGAATTCGGGCATTTCCTCTCCAAACTCGGCATTCCACCTCTCCCCACCCCCTCATCCGTCTCTCTCTCTCGTCCAGTCACTGAATCAAAACCACACGTGGGTGGAACTTCAGAAAATACTTAAAAAGGAGCGCTGACCATCTTTAAAATCCATTCTCTCCCCTCTTATTAGCTTTATTAACAGTATCGCTGGTCCCTCCCTTTAAAGGAGCGCTGACCATCTTTAAAATCCATTCTCTCCCCTCTTATTAGCTTTATTAACATGATCACTGACCCCTCCCTTTAAAGGAGCGCTGACCATCTTTAAAATCCATTCTCTTTCCTCTTATTAGCTTTATAAACAGTATCGCTGGTCCCTCCCTTTAAAGGAGCGCTGACCATCTTTAAAATCCATTCTCTCCCCTCTTATTAGCTTTATTAACAGTATCGCTGCCCCCTCCCTTTAAAGGAGCGCTGACCATCTTTAAAATCCATTCTCTCACCTCTTATTAGCTTTGTTAAAACAGAGAGAAGCTTGCTCAGCTCGGATGTGGATTAAATGTTGACGCCCACTCATCACCTGATTGGTCAGTGTTGTGACATACTTTCCACCTATCACGCTTTGGGGAAAGGGTCAGAAAAACTAAAATCAGGGGCAGCTTGTGGGTCACAGAATCAGGGCCAGTACGGTTTTCAACCTGGACTGAGTGGTAAATGTAAATGGGGTACACCAGCAACATTATTACTGGTCTCCCACCCTTCTATTAATATTGTTATTATTATTATTTATTAGGCAGACCCCTTTATCCCAGGCGACTCACACAGGTGTTACAGGGCAGCACAGGGTTACAATGCAAGCTTCATATTGAAACACAGTGTAGTTTACAGCAAATAATAATAACACTACTAGAATACAATATGAACTAGGATGCTCTGTATAATAATAACACTACTAGAATACAATATGAACTAGGATGCTCTGTATAATAATAACACTACTAGAATCCAATATGAACTAGGATGCTGTGTATAATAATAACACTACTAGAATACAATATGAACTAGGATGCTATGTATAATAATAACACTACTAGAATCCAATATGAACTAGGATGCTCTGTATAATAATAACACTACTAGAATACAATATGAACTAGGATGCTCTGTATAATAATAACACTACTAGAATCCAATATGAACTAGGATGCTCTGTATAATAATAACACTACTAGAATCCAATATGAACTAGGATGCTATGTATAATAATAACACTACTAGAATACAATATGAACTAGGATGCTCTGTATAATAATAACACTACTAGAATACAATATGAACTAGGATGCTATGTATAATAATAACACTGCTAGAATACAATATGAACTAGGATGCTCTGTATAATAATAACACTACTAGAATACAATATGAACTAGGATGCTGTGTATAATAATAACACTACTAGAATACAATATGAACTAGCATGCTCTGTATAATAATAACACTACTAGAATACAATATGAACTAGGATGCTCTGTATAATAATAACACTACTAGAATCCAATATGAACTAGGATGCTCTGTATAATAATAACACTACTAGAATACAATATGAACTAGGATGCTCTGTATAATAATAACACTACTAGAATCCAATATGAACTAGGATGCTCTGTATAATAATAACACTACTAGAATCCAATATGAACTAGGATGCTCTGTATAATAATAACACTACTAGAATACAATATGAACTAGGATGCTATGTATAATAATAACACTACTAGAATCCAATATGAACTAGGATGCTCTGTATAATAATAACACTACTAGAATACATTATGAACTAGGATGCAGCCAGTTAGGATCACAATGAGTTATATCTTCAATGCCTTGCAGTGTAATAGTAAAAAGAGAGTGAACCAGCTAAACAGTTTACCGTCCAGTTAAACCGAAAGCCGTCCATTTCTTTGCCTGTCTGAGGAATGTAAATAAACCCTGAGTTCACACACACACGCTGTAGGAGGCTTCGCACCCACATGAAAATCACTAGCAATAGACGGGGTTGAAATCATGCTGGACGTTTCAAAATATAAATCTTAAAAGGGATGGTGTGTGGGGGTTAAAGGTAATGATTTTTTTTTTTTTGGCTCGCATAAAAAAAATTAAGGAAGGGGCGGGGCTTTTTAGGTAAAGACCACTCCCCTTTTTTATGACTATATGCAATTTACAGCTGTGGCCAACAGTTCTGCATCCCCCTCTACATAGAATGAACTAATTTTGCTTCATAAAGTGGAATGAAAGCTGCTGAATAACGTGATGTTAACATATTGAATTGCACACCAGCGCTTCGGAGTTTTCCAGATGCTTAAGACAAACTGACTTTTCGAAATCTAACATGAAATACTACTGTGCCACTAGACTTTTGGCGATATCATTTTGTAGTTTCTTTTGATTACATGATGTTAAATAAAATGATGTTCCTATAGTTATTTTTTGTCAATCCTAAAATTCTAGGTGATGCTAAATGTTTGGCCACAGCTGCACAGCCCAGGTTATCTCTTTCTATGGCTCGGGGGTCCAGTGGCTAGAGAAAGGGTCATGATACCAGGAGGTTCAAATCCCGGCTCAGCCACTGACTCCCTGTGTGCGTGCGTGCGTGTGTGTGTGTGTGTGCGTGCGTGTGTGCAGCAGCAGCAGTTGTTGATGATGCACAGTTCACTTCCCCTAGTCTCTTGTGAGTCGCTTCGGATAAACGCGTCTGTTGATTCAGGGTTTCCCAACCCCAGCCCAGGGGCGTCCCTCTGTCTGCTGGTTTTCATTCCAACTGAGTTCTCAATTACTGAATCAAACCCTTAATTGAACTGTTCATCAGCTTAATTAGACTGTTTTAATTGTTTTCAGCTTTTAAACAGTTGGGAGATTTCTAGTTAGCTGTACCATTTTATTAGTAACTTGAAATTGACAGCTTTTTCAGGAGCCGAGAACAATTAGAAAAAGGTCTAATTAAGCTCATTATTAGTTCAGTTAAGGGTGTGATTCATTAATTGAGAACTCAGTTGGAATGAAAACCAGCAGACAGAGGGGCTCCCCTGGGCTGGGGTTGGGAAACCCTGGCATAAACGCCTCATAAATAATAATAATAATAATAATAATAATAACAATAATAATAATAGGAGTGCTGGCGGTGCCTGTTCTGTCCCCGGTGGGCGGGTTGCTTGGGGGTCAGGCTGGGCTGGCCTCAGGCTGGGCTGGCCTCAGGCTGTTATTATTCCCAGGCTGCTGGGAGCTGCGAAGCGAGGAAATACCCACAGCTACTGGCTCATTGTAAGAGTCAGAATACACTTCCTGCACAGCAATCCAGCTGAGGAGCCAAACCCAGAGAGGAGAGAGGAGAGGGGGAGGGGGGCGGGAGGAGAGAGGGGAGAGAGGAGAGAGGAGAGGGGCAGGAGGAGAGAGGGGAGAGAGGAGAGAGGAGAGGGGGAGGGGGGCGGGAGGAGAGAGGGGAGAGAGGAGAGAGGAGAGGGGGAGGGGGGCGGGAGGAGAGAGGAGAGAGAGGAGAGGGGGAGGGGGGCGGGAGAGAGTAGAGCTCAGATTTTTTTTATTAATTGACAGGTGTGCTGCTTGACAGGAATGAATCAGTTTTGTAAGATTGGTTAAGTGATTGATAGTCTAGTAATTGAACACTCTAACCACTGAGCTCCTCGAACCCGCTGCCTTCCACACTGCAGCCCAGCGCTTTCTTTATCTAACCACTGAGCTCCTCGAACCCGCTGCCTTCCACACTGCAGCCCAGCGCTTTCTTTATCTAACCACTGAGCTCCTCAAACCCGCTGCCTTCCACACTGCAGCCCAGCGCTTTCTTTATCTAACCACTGAGCTCCTCAAACCCGCTGCCTTCCACACTGCAGCCCAGCGCTTTCTTTATCTAACCACTGAGCTCCTCGAACCCGCTGCCTTCCACACTGCAGCCCAGCGCTTTCTTTATCTAACCACTGAGCTCCTCAAACCCCACTGCCTTCCACACTGCAGCCCAGCGCTTTCTTTATCTAACCACTGAGCTCCTCAAACCCGCTGCCTTCCACGCTGCAGCCCAGCGCTTTCTTTCTCTAACCACTGAGCTCCTCAAACCCGCTGCCTTCCACACTGCAGCCCAGCGCTTTCTTTATCTAACCACTGAGCTCCTCAAACCCGCTGCCTTCCACACTGCAGCCCAGCGCTTTCTTTATGTAACCACTGAGCTCCTCAAACCCGCTGCCTTCCACACTGCAGCCCAGCGCTTTCTTTATCTAACCACTGAGCTCCTCAAACCTGCTGCCTTCCACACTGCAGCCCAGCGCTTTCTTTAACCACTGAGCTCCTCAAACCCCGCTGCCTTCCACACTGCAGCCCAGCGCTTTCTTTATCTAACCACTGAGCTCCTCAAACCCACTGCCTTCCACACTGCAGCCCAGCGCTTTCTTTATCTAACCACTGAGCTCCTCAAACCCGCTGCCTTCCACACTGCAGCCCAGCGCTTTCTTTATCTAACCACTGAGCTCCTCAAACCCGCTGCCTTCCACACTGCAGCCCAGCGCTTTCTTTATCTAACCACTGAGCTCCTCAAACCCGCTGCCTTCCACACTGCAGCCCAGCGCTTTCTTTATCTAACCACTGAGCTCCTCAAACCCACTGCCTTCCACACTGCAGCCCAGCGCTTTCTTTATCTAACCACTGAGCTCCTCAAACCCGCTGCCTTCCACACTGCAGCCCAGCGCTTTCTTTATCTAACCACTGAGCTCCTCAAACCCGCTGCCTTCCACACTGCAGCCCAGCGCTTTCTT
Organism: Acipenser ruthenus; assembly: GCF_902713425.1. Classification (NCBI taxonomy): domain Eukaryota; kingdom Metazoa; phylum Chordata; class Actinopteri; order Acipenseriformes; family Acipenseridae; genus Acipenser; species Acipenser ruthenus. Next base: position 82,773 of record NC_081243.1, on the reverse strand, counting down.
TATCTAACCACTGAGCTCCTCAAACCCGCTGCCTTCCACACTGCAGCCCAGCGCTTTCTTTATCTAACCACTGAGCTCCTCAAACCCGCTGCCTTCCACACTGCAGCCCAGCGCTTTCTTTATCTAACCACTGAGCTCCTCAAACCCGCTGCCTTCCACACTGCAGCCCAGCGCTTTCTTTCTCTAACCACTGAGCTCCTCAAACCCGCTGCCTTCCACACTGCAGCCCAGCGCTTTCTTTATCTAACCACTGAGCTCCTCAAACCCGCTGCCTTCCACACTGCAGCCCAGCGCTTTCTTTATCTAACCACTGAGCTCCTCAAACCCCGCTGCCTTCCACACTGCAGCCCAGCGCTTCCTTTCTCTCTCTCTCTCTGACCCCTGAGCCTAGGGGTCTGACTGACTTACAGCAGCGGGTGGTTATATTTAAAATAGTCAAGCTCGTCGGGAATGTGACTAAAACCACAGCGCCACACACCGTGCCGGGAGGGTCTGATACAGCAAACCTCAAACTGGGTCTCCCAGAACCAGGTTCCTGAAAACGGGGTTTCGTGTTCCCGCACCTTAAAGATAAGACAGCTGGCTGGCATCGCGGCAAAGACATTTATTATTATTATTATTATTATTATTATTATTATTATTATTATTTAACGTAAAAAAAACTTTAGCTGTTGCCCGTTCATCTCACCTTGTACAAAACATCAAAACAGTTTGATCCCGGTTCAAATTAAACCAGGCTATAACGTACAGTAATAAAATGGATCTGAAACTCACCGCTTCTCCGGGGCCCCTGGTTCAGCAGCTGCCGCTGTTGTGGACTCGCCATCCCATCTCCGATGTGGTAAGAAAACCGCATGGTTTTGAATTGTTTGGAGTAAGAGTCAGATTTACTGTCCTGGTTATGACCGGAAGGCGATATCGGAGGAGAAGAGAAACTAAACAGGTCGCTTTTGGGTCTGTTGATATGCATTCCTGTGCCAACTTCGAAATTATTATTATTATTATTATTATTATTATTATTATTATTATTAAGACCCTGTCAGATTACAGTCATAGTTGAAATGAAATGATATGGGTGGCAGTCTTTGGCACAGTTATTGTTGTTGGTATTATAATTTTTATCAGTGATTCTTGCGCAAGTACGGAGTCTGTCAAAAGTTTGTGAAACGAACGTCCCACGAGCTGTACAGACAAGGTGCGTTTCAACCCCAAAGTAATTGCGACTCGAGTCGAAAATCGCCATCAAATAACGCTAATTAAAAGTGTATAGCGTGTGTCTTTATAGTATTAGGATCTTACCGTTATTTGAATCATCTAAGTTTGTTTTTATACTGTACAGTAAAGAAAGTCGTGTTTTTGTTTTGCTTTCAAAACACACGCACACAATGTTTATAATAATAATAATAATAATAATAATAATAATAATAATAATAATAATAATAATAATAATAATCGAGAACACAAATAGGTAAACTAGTAATAGTGAAAATGAAATTCAAATATGCTCACAGAATTGCGTACATCCGTTTCTGTTATATTTTCCTTTCAGAAAAAAAAAAATGAAAAAAGGCCACGGTTATTTATCCAGTATGTACCTCAATTTCCAAAAAAATCCACGTTTGCAAAAACCGCCTGCAACGTATTCTAGTCCTGTTAGTATAGATGTGTGGGTGTCTAAAGATCAAACAAAAATATATCAAAAAAAATAAATAATAAAAAACGTGTTTTGTTTTTTTAAGATGTCAAAAACTATGTCGATAACTATACTAATAATAATCCTTCGGTATATGGAAGATACGCGTGTTTTATTTTCTTGAGCAGTGATTATTATTACACGTTTTGTCTTCCCTTAGAAATCTCTTTTTTTTAAAAAAAAGAACTCTTGTTAAAATAATCTCCCGTTATCCAAACGTCCACAAAAGTCTTTTTTTTTGTGGTTTTCTTATAATTATCCCAAAAAATAAAAATGAATATAATTCGTTTCACGTTGAGGCTCGATCCGTGTCAGCTTTTTTTTGTCATGTTTGCAGGACAGCATAATAATAATATATATATATATATATATTTTTTTTAAAAAATTTCCCAAATCGTGCGTCTTCGTTCTTCGACCCCAGTCAGGAATTCGCAAACTCAGCCGCGGCTGCTTCCACCAAATTCAAGACCAAAACGTCCCTCCCACTCTCTCCTTCCTCTGTCTTCTATCAACTTCAACAAATGAGCCACCGGCACCGTGTATTTCTTTATTTTCAAATGCCTGAGATTAAAAAGCGATGATAATCGATACCACTAATATCCAAACGTGTCTCTCTCTCTCTCTCTCTCTGATAATTTAGCCGCATCAGTAAAACCACGAGCCGGCCGCTCTCTCTCTCTCTCCCATTGCTGTTACTTCGTTTTTCGTTTTTTTTTTCTTCCTTTAGTTGAAATTTGACTCTCTCTCTCTCTCTCTCTCTCTCTCTCTCTCTCTCTCTCTCTCTCTCTCTCTCTCTCTCTCTCTCTTTAACTACAAAAAAAAAACCTCGCCTGTCTGCCTCGTCCTGCGTCTTGTTGTCTTTCCACTCGGTCACAAACCATCAAACGCAACAGCTGTGTTCAATACCCTCCGCCTCCCCCCTCTCTCTCCTCTCCCCACAGACCGACATCATCTTAAAAGGGCAAGGCGAGTTACAGTATATTATGAAGACAATTCCTTTCAGCTGTGCACTGTGCCGTATCCAGCACGCTACCCAAAAAACATGCACGAAACTGGAGTTTGCAACTGGAGTCCAGCTTACACTGCCAGCTTGATCAGCCCCAGAGTGTACTGGTAACAAGCTCAGGTGTGTCTGATTATTATTTATTTCTTAGCAGACGCTCTTATCCAGGGCGACTTATACAACTGTTACAAGATATCACATTATTTTTTACATACAATTACCCATTTATACAGTTGGGTTTTTACTGGAGCAATCTAGGTAAAGTGCCCCCCCCCCTGGGATTGAACCCACGACCCTCCGGTCAAGAGTCCAGAGCCCTGACCACTACTCCATACTGCCTAGACACACTGTGGCAGATCAAACTGGTTGCAGTGAAACCTGGAACGGATGAAACTGCTGTGCGATAGGAGTTATTTCCCAATCCCTGTTCTTAAACAAGATCTAGGAGACAGTGTGGTCCAGTGGTTAAAGTCTAGGGCTTGTAACCAGAAGGTCACTGGTTCAAATCCCACCTCTACCACTGACTGACTCACTGTGTGTGACCCTGAGTGAGTCACTTCACCTCCTTGTGCTCCATCCTGCGGATGAGACTTGAAATCACTGTCCTGTTGGAAGTGACTCTGCATATAATGCACAGTTCACATTATTATATCCAAGATATAAATTAATTACGTGAAATTATAGCTTGTCTTTGATTGGTCCGACCAATGCTTTTTCTTTATTTTCTGTAAGTCAACCCATTTTAATATAACTTCAAAGGGACTGCATGGTGACAATACAAGCAAAACTTGGCTTCACGAGTTTTTAATTGAACCCCTCGGTGCTCTTGTCGAATTAGCTTCAAGTAAACACATTGGTAGCTATAATGAGGCTGATTTGTAATCGTCGACATCGCTCATTATTTTGAATGCTCGATCTGCCCGCTCGCATGGCAATCTCTCCAGGAGACCAGACTGCCCGGAGTCGACTGCAATTAGTTTCAATCAGTGCCAGTTCCGAAAGTCAACGGCAGAGGGCGCCGGTTTGCCCTATTAATTTTATTTATTAAGGTATATATAATCACATCAGATATGATTGATCTTATTAACCATACCGATGTTTCGATACATAAATGCAAACACACCTATATTACAGATACAAAAACAAATAAATAATTATAGTAACTGGGTAGAGCATAAATTGATAATCCTGAGGGTATTACACAAAATGTATGTCGTCTTCCTGTTTAAAAGCATTAAACAATTGCATATTTTTAATGGTTCTGTATGCAAATGAATTTTACAGTGTATATTTTATTTGCATTTATTTTATTATTAGTTTATTTAGCAGACGCCTTTATCCAAGGCGACTTACAGAGACTAGGGTGTGTGAATATATGCATCAGCTGCAGAGTCACTTACAATTACGTCTCACCCGAAAGACGGAGCACAAGGAGGTGAAGTGACTCGCTCAGGGTCACACAATGAGTCAGTGGCTGAGGTGGGATTTGAACCGGGGACCTCCTGGTTACAAGCCCTTTTCTTTAACCACTGGACCACAGAGCCTGCTATTTTAATAATAAATAATATCTTTATAGCGCCTTTCATAGTGGACCCCCATCACAAAGCGCTTTCCAGAGGCAGGCTGTGAACTGTGCATTACGTTGATTCAACATCTCATCCGCAGGATGGAGCACAAGGAGGTGAAGTGACTCGCTCAGGGTCACACACAGCGAGTCAGTCGGAGGCAGAGGTGGGATTTGAACCCGTGACCTTCCGGTCACAAGCCCTGGACTTTAACCACTGGACCACACTTTACATTTGATATCACCTTCGAATCACTGTGTGCAGAATTGGACCATACCTACTATCTGTTTAGAAGGCGTGTGTGTGTGTGTTTTTTTTTTTTCTCAAAGTTATGGCAGGGAAACATCTCAAACTCCATAAAAGTTCATACAAACTGTTTTAACAAAAAAATTATATATATATATATATATATTAAATTAACCAAAACCTCTCACCTTTATTTTTCTATGTGGGAAATATTTTCTCTTCCAAATGGTTGTTTAAACCCAACCCACCCAAACAACAACAACAACAAGTTTGCAAGTTGAAAATAGATTTTTTCAAAATCAAGATTTATTTTCCAAGTACAAAAAAAGAAATGCAATTAAAAGCAGCACCACAAAAACACATGCCAGTAACAAAAAAAAAAAAAAACAAACATGTATCATTTGATCCATTTCTTATTCCATTTTAAAAGAGCTCTCAAAGGAAATACAGCCTCTATAATTATGACTCTGAGGATGAAAATTCCCAGACTTGATCTGAATTTTATTTTAATGATAACTTCTTGTCAACATGACTGACAGCTGGACCTGTTAGGAGCTTAAATTCACCAGTGGATTGCTTTGAAAAAAAATACAAACACAGTTACCAGCAAACCACACAGGGTTGCGAGTACAGGGCTGTACATCAATGTCACAGTGCAAGGTGTTTAAGAATACAGTACAACTTCAAAGTCAGTTTCTACTGAGCTCAGCTTATGATGCAGAATAAGATCCTTTATTAAAAGCGGACCTTTAAAAAAAAACAAACCACAAACTTCATTGATTATTACAGAGTTTAAGAGCGGGGGTATAGACCCTCTGTACATCAGGGATGGCAGACTCCTATTGCACAGCAGTGTCACCCAGTCCAGGTTTTACTACCAGCTTGATCAGCCCCCAGTGTGTATATAGGTAACACGCTCAGGTGTGTCTGATGATTAAACTCCTCGTGAAACCAGGAATGGATCAACCTGCTGTGCAATTGGGGGGGAGGGAGAGAGAGAGAGAGAGAGAGAGAGAGAGAGAGAGAGAGAGAGAGAGAGGAGAGAGAGATCGTATTTTCATCCCTGGTATATGTTTCAGCAAACTTTCTCTAGCTAGAAATAAAATAGTTATCATATTGTACCTAATCTTTCTGTGCTTTCCAGCTGCGAGATCCCAGCAGGTTTATAAGTTTGTGGTTTTGGAGTTCTTTTCGTCCGTCCGTCTACTTTAACCCTTGCAATGCCAGCGGCCCTGGCAAGGACTGCCGATTGCGCAGGTTGTATCTTGGCTTCTGGGAGTGAAACAGAGACAGCGAGAGAATCGTTTTCACCTTTTTGTGCAGAAGGTGTGGAAGGCTGTGGGCTGGGGGTGGGGAAACAGTAAAAAGGTGCACAAAAAGTAAAACACAGAAGTATTCAGGACGTTTGACGACACAAGATAAATCAGCTAAAACTGTCCTTAAACACTTCAGTGTTCATATTGTACTTTGAGCATCTTTAAAAAGTTTGTTTAATTGTTTATATATATATATATATATATATATATATATATATATATATATATATATATATATATATATATATATACATATACATATACACACACACACACAGTACTGTGTGTATATCTATCTATCTGTCTATCTATATCTAGTGGTGTGGAGTAGTGGTTAGGGCTCTGGACTCTTGACCGGAGGGTCGTGGGTTCAATCCCAGGTGTGGGACACTGCTGCTGTACCCTTGAGCAAGGTACTTTACCTAGATTGCTCCAGTAAAAACCCAACTGTATAAATGGGTAATTGTATGTAAAAATAATGTGATATCTTGTAACAATTGTAAGTCGCCCTGGATAAGGGCGTCTGCTAAGAAATAATAATAAATATTACACACAGTCCCAGAAATACTCACTGCTGGCTCATCTTCCACCAGGATGCTGTACACCAGAGCGCTGGGGGCTGGCTTGGAGACGTGTCTCCAATGAGACTGCTGTCTCCTGCTGGTCCGAGAGGGGCTCACAGGAGCACTCTCCCCCACAGATCTCCTCCGAGAGGGGCTCACAGGATCACGGACCCCCACAGAACTCCTCCTCCGAGAGGGGCTCACAGGAGCACTGTCCCCCACAGACCTCCTCTGAGAGGGGCTCACAGGATCACGGACCCCCACAGACTGCAGCCACACAGCTGGAAGAAACAGGGGTATTAAAGCAAGAGAGAGAGAGAGAGAGAGAGAGAGAGAGAGAGAGAGAGAGTATACATTTGTTTGACTTTAAAAAGGAGCTCAGTGTGACAGGCAGTGGGAAAGACTAGTCAGTATCCTCTGTTAATGGATTCGTAACAAGCGAGGGTTTGTTACAGCTGGTGTGAATGGGATTAGGAGACTATAAAATGAGATAAATAAATAAAAACCAACACACTTTGATCCATATTCTGATTCATGAAAACCCACAATCCGTTTGTGTCATTCCCCGAAGTTAGGGTAGACTGTAAAAATGTTTAACAAATGTGTTTAAAAACATCCCTAAAAAAAAAGACAGAGACAGACAGGTTTGCTCACAGCTCTGTGCGTCAGAGGACAAGGAGCTGGTCTCGGCAGGATAGCGAGGGAACGAGAGGACAGACACGTCCCCGTCCCACTCGGTCGTCTCCTCCTCCTTCTCCTTCCCTCGCTGGCACATCCGGACGTCCATCGACTGCGTCAGACGTTCTGGAGGGAGACGGCGACATCAGAGTCCTCAGAAACTTTCTAAATACTTTTCAATAGAGGATTACTGCTTTACAAATTATGTTTTGCGTCGTCACCCTGTAGAATTAACTAAATTTTGCTTCATGAAGTGGAATGAAAGCTGCTGAATAATGATACGTTAACATATCGAATTACACACCAGCGCTTCGGAGTTTTCCTCCCCATATACTTTGCAAATAAAACTGACAAATTTAAAAACGTGACATTTTGAAATCCAACTACTGTACTACTAGTATGACTTCTGCGATATAATTTTGAAGTTTCTTTGATTACAAGAATTAAATAAAAAAAAAAAATCATTTTTTTTTATTTTTTATTTTAAAATGTCTCAACCCTAAAATTCTAGACGATGCTAAACTTTTGGCCAGAGCTCTCCTCTCCTCTCACCGGCCTGTCTGAACACCTCCTGCAGGTTGGACTGCGTCTCTCGGAGCTGCCTCAGAATCTCCACACTCTCCCGGGTCAGGTCTCTGTACCGGACCGCAGTGTAGACCAGAACCAGAACCGAGAACAGAACCATGGACCTGCGCAGCAACCCGACCAGGAAAGACAGCTGCTCCTAGAGAGAGAGAGAGAGAGGAGAGAGAGAGAGAGAGAGAAAGGAGAAAACTGTGAGGGGGAGCAGCTATCTTATTGAGGAGTTGTGTTGATGTTTTAAATGCTTTGGTATTTTGGCAAAACTTACATTTATTTTGTAATGCCAATAAAGCCTCGTTTGAATTTGAGAGAGAGAGAGAGAAAAAGAGAGAGAATGAGACACACACTGGAGGAGAGGGGGGCTTATTACAAAATAGATCAGGGACAGCCAAAGCTGGCTATTCCATTCCTGGCTATTCCATTCCTGGTCTTTGTTCCAGCTCTGTTCTAAATTGCTTAATTGAAACTTGCATTCAGACCCTGAAGTGGTCAACTGTAGAAATTGTAACCAGTTAAAACCTGGAGTGGAACAGACCTCCAGGAGCGAGATAACCCCCCGCGACTGAGCCTACTGCTGGGGTGTGAAGCTCCAGTCCTGGAGGGACTTTCATTACTAAAGCACACACCCTAGTCACACACCCTAGTCTCTGTAAGTCGCCTCGGATAAAGGTGTCTGCTAAATAAACAAATAGTTATTATTATTATTATTATTATTATTATTATTATTATTATTATGATGATGTAAAGAAGCTGAGATTCTCACGGCCTGCTCATAGCCCGGTTCCGTGGACTCCAGAACCACGTGGCAGATCAGCCGCTCCAGATACACGTTGAGAGCGACCAGGCAGAACAGGAACAGCCTGCAACAGCAAAGAGATGAAGCAGGCAGCTTCAAACCACAGGGTCCAATCATGGCTGGACCGGGGGCCAGCTCTTAAAGGACACTGAACGAAATAAATAAATACAAAACAAAACAAAAAAAAAAAATACAGGATTAAAAAGAACATTGTTTCCAGGTGAAAGGGACATTAAAATCATACAATGCCTCTTTGCTTGCTAAACTGTGTGTTTGTGTCCGAGTAGCTCAGTGTACGTCAGTGTGTGTGTCTGTGTCTCACTGATGTCAGTGTCTCGGTGTATTTTAGTGTGTGTCATTGGGTTTGTGTTTGTATCTCAGTGTGTCTCAGTGCGTTTGTGTCTCAGTGTGTCCGTCTCTCACCGGGCTCCCGCAGTGCGCTGCGTGGCAGTCACTATGAACACTGCCCCCAGTGCCAGGAGGTTGTACAGCAGGGAGTAGAGAGTGTGGGACTCGGACACCACGAAGCTGTGCAGGAACGAGACGCGGTTAAAGATCTCTGAGAAAACCAGCCGCTGCTCGCTGGCCGACTGCTGCATCTCCGCAAACACCTGCTTCACTCCTGAGAGGGAGGGAGGGAGACGGAGGGAGGGAGACAGAGTTTTACAAATGTTGCCCAGTTATCTTTTAAACCCCTCCAAGTGCTGTGCAATAGCAGCCTTATTACCAGCCCTGTGCCTAGACACACTGGGGGCTGATCAAGCTGGTAGTAAAACCTGGACTGGGTGAAGCTGCTGTGCAATAGGAGTCCGATTCCTACCCTGAGAGGAGTCCTGCAGGGTCTGTTTCAGGGCGTCTCCGTTCTGCAGGATCTCTTCCTGGGATCTCAGAGTGGCGTTCTGCGCCTCCACCATCCTCTCAGCCAGGCGGTTCGTAGCTTCCAGCTGAAGGGCAACGTGGGCCGAATTCTCCGTCAGCCTGAGAGAGAGAGAGAGAGAGAGAGAGAGAGAGAGAGAGAGAGAAAAATGATCAAATCAGAACCATTGTAGTGTCGCTGTCTGTCATTGCCACTGAAGATCATGTAGGGTATAGTTAGCACACTGTGGTCCCATTTTACCAGCCTCACCCCATTGCAGCTGCCCTATACTTGTGCTACCATTGCCCCTCAGTGTAATACAGAACCATTATTGCATTGCCACTGTCTGTCTGCATTGCACACCTGAGTTTGTTACCTATACACACTAATCGCTAAATCAAGCTTGTAGCAAAACCAGGTATGGATTTAAACTGCTATGCAACAGGACTCTTATTGCCATCCTTTGCCATACAGGAGGATCATTTTAAAATAGACCCAAGCAGTGGCCAGAACACAACACTGCTCTCGCTTATCAATCAGCCATTTAGCAGCAGGCGCTTTTATCCAAAGAGACTTACAGAGACTAGGGCGGGTGAACTCTGCATCATCAACAAGGGCAGCAGTGTGGAGTAGTGGTCAGGGCTCTGGACTCTTGACCGGAGGGTCGTGGGTTCAATCCCAGGTGGGGGGGGGACACTGCTGCTGTACCCTTGAGCAAGGTACTTTACCTAGATTGCTCCAGTAAAAAACCCAACTGTGTAAACGGGTACAAGGAGGTTCAGTGACTTGCTGAGGGTCACGCACACACACAGGGAATCAGTGGCTGGGATTGAACCAGGAACCTCCTGGTAGCAAGACCCCTTTAACCACTGGGAGCACCTCGCTCTCAAAAAACTGTTAAACCGTTAAGATGGTCCCTCTGCCCCGTACCTTTGGACAGTGTTCTCGGCCTGCAGCTGCCAGGCCTCGCTCTGCAGGAAGTAGCAGATGCTGTGGGCGTGAGTGAAGAACTCCGTGTAGGTGCTGAAGGCCAACGCGTCCATATGGCGAGTGCAGTCTTGAACGGAGCTCCCCTCGGCGCACAGGGGAAACGAGCGGGCAGACCTGCCGAACAGCACAGACACCGTTGAGAAACACACGCGCCCCCGTTACCGGATCCTCAGCGGGTGCACGAACCCTCGCACGGCTAATCTGCCACTGCAGGTGTAACTCGTGAAAATCCTGCCTCCTATTTCATTGTGTGTACTTACTGTAAGCTATTTAATAAGCGAGTGTGTGCGTGTGTGCGACACATGCCTGAGGACCGTTACACAAAGGTGTTGTGTAAATGGTTTTTGACATGTGCTTTGTGATAATTTTGTATTGAAAGCACTATTTAAAAATGCAATAAATAAATAATAAAATTAAATTAACTACTGTATTGCAGCAGTGTGGAGTAGTGGTCAGGGCTCTGGACTCTTGACCGGAGGGTCGTGGGTTCAATCCCAGGTGGAGGACACTGCTGCTGTACCCTTGAGCAAGGTACTTTACCTAGATTGCTCCAGTAAAAACCCAACTGTATAAATGGGTAATTGTATGTAAAAATAATGTGATATCTTGTAACAATTGTAAGTCGCCCTGGATAAGGGCGTCTAAGAAATAAATAATAATAATAATAATAATAATAATAATAATAATAATAATAATAAGTATGTAACTCGCCCTGGGTGATGAGAACAAAAAAAACCGTGAGTAGGGATACCTGCAAGAGTAAAATGAAATTCAAAATACAGAACATAGTGAAAATTAACACAGGAACATTAAAATCCCATTTGCCTGTTTAGCTGTTTAATGTATTAACCAAGCAAAACGGTTTGTTTACATCAAGTTCTCGTCAACGGTCTTGAAATATTCCACCGAAATCATATAGGAACGAACAGTTATCTGGTATTATAGGTCACTAGCTCAATGCAGGAGTTATAAAACGCATAACTAAACGCACAGATAATTAAAAACGGGTCGATCGTACCTTTGCAGGTGACAGTGAGCAAAAGCCAGTGCGATCCTGCTTTGAGTCTCCTCGTTGAAATCCTTGCACCCGACGTCGACTCTCCGGAGCGCCGCTGACCAGCACTCTCCGTACCGCGGCTGGCTGGCGAAATGTTCGACCCGCTCCAGCTGCGCCCGACCCTCCGCGATCACACCCGCCGCCTCGGGGAGGAGGGGCTCAGCGGGTCGGAACCAGCACAGGAGCCCGGCGGACAGCACCAGCATGGACATCTCGCAGCTGCGAGACATTTCACAACACGTTAGATATTTTTTTTTTACAATCTATAGTTATTTTAAATTATCAGGTACTTGGATACGCGACCGTATGTTTATTGGCTAAGTACAAATGTCGCATTTCAGGAATTTCTGGGCGAAACTGACTAATAATAATAATAATAATAATAATAATAATAATAATAATAATAATAATAACAATAATAATAATAATAATTATTATTTATTTATTTATTTATTTATTTATTTATTTATTTATTTAATAATGGCAGACGAATTTCATTTTAGCTAAACATCCATAAAATTATAATCTAGCGCTATCTCACCCCACCAGCAAAACAAGCAAACGCAATTGGTTTTTGTTTTGTTTTTTTCGTTATTAAATACAAATAACCAAACGACTAATTTAATTTGAATGTTATTTTTCAGGAATGAAACTCGCTAAACCCTAAAGTTTGGGTATGGTTCGTTTTTTTTTTTCAATTAAAAATTGTTTCACACCTCGCGTAGTTAATTCAACGCTACTTCTTCTGATGGCTTTATAACAAAAACAAATACAGTGTATTTGAAAAAATAAATAACTCAAGCGGTCAACTTATTTCCAAATAAACCTACTTTAAATTCGCACCAGTCTGCTTCGACACCCGTTAAAATTAAGTTTCCAATTTAAAAAAGCAGTAAATTAATAACCAAACGAACCAGCAGTTTTTGTTGCCCGCTGTTCTGTCGTCTTTGAATCCAGCGCCCCGAAAAAAACACGCCCCCAAACTATCCTCATTGGCTAAGGACTGATGCTGCTTATTGTTGATTGGATAACCGCTCCAATTAAAAAAACAAAAAAAAACGCATTTGTATTAACTTTTGTCAATGGCCTGCGCATGCGCATGCGCCACCTCTTTGTAAGTTCTTACTTAGCTTAGCTAATTTATTTATGTATTTATTTATTTCTATAATTATTTATTTCTTAGCAGACGCCCTTATCCAGGTCGACTTACAGCCCTAAACAAAAATACATTTCAAGAATCACAGTACAATCATACATATCCTGCACCCTCCTGATAATTATAGGACATCCTTTTAAATCATGGTAGATTCTAAAGTTTCTTGTAGGATTGAATAGGATAAACAAAAATAAATACATAAATAAATAAATAAAATAAAATAAATTCGTATTGAATTATTTCAATTTCTGAAGGATTCCTTCAGAATGGCAGCAGTGTGGAGTAGTGGTCAGGGCTCTGGACTCTTGACCGGAGGGTCGTGGGTTCAATCCCAGGTGGGGGACACTGCTGTTGTACCCTTGAGCAAGGTACTTTACCTAGATTGTTCCAGTAAAAACCCAACTGTATAAATGGGTAATTGTATGTAAAATAATGTGATATCTGTATAATGTGAAATAATGTATAATGTGATATCTTGTAACAATTGTAAGTCGCCCTGGATAAGAGCGTCTGCTAAGAAATAAATAATAATAATAACATATCCTATTGGACTTTTAATTTTTTTTTCAGCAGGGTTATATTCTGATGTGTAATTAAATATGTATATTTATTATCCGTGAACAAGCCACACAGTATTTGAGACACTTGAAGGTTTTTGTGAATAGAACATGTCTCAGAGACATATGGAACATCAATTAACGTTATTGAAGTTATAATTTATAAACTTTCCTAAAACTAAGTATTTTATACCAGATCCCGATTCACAAAAAGGCGCGGGTGTAATTTTAATCAATTCATCTCTAAAACTAAACATTCTTAATATTTCCCATTAAATTATATGTTTATTTTCGGTAGTTTGGATCTGTATCATTGACAAAGCCCTCTGAAATATCCTCACTTCTAATTGGCTACCAGAGCAGCGATGATGTCACCGACGGTCTTGGCGATAAACTAACAAACAATTGTCTTAATTAGTGCAACTGAAGTAAGATAACGCTTATTATAAACTATCTGCTAACAACTAAGGACTTAGTAGAGACTTTACGTTCTAATTTAGGAATTAAATTACGCATAGTTGCGCGCAACCCAGCCCAGGTGTATACACCTTTTCCCATTGTAAAATAACAGGTAAAGATTGGTAAGGGATATTTAAAATATTTACAGGTACACAGAGTTTTAAGAACATAAGAGAGTTTACAAACGAGAGGAGGCCATTCGGCCCATCTTGCTCGTTTGGTTGTTAGTAGCTTATTGATCCCAGAATCTCCTCAAGCAGCTTCTTGAAGGATCCCAGGGTGTCGGCTTCAACAACATTACTGGGGAGTTGGTTCCAGACCCTCACAATTCTCTGTGTAAAAAAGTGCCTGCTATTTTCTGTTCTAAAATTAAGAATACTTACTGGAACTGAAAAGCTGAACTAAAATACAACGTGTCCAGTAAAACCACAGAAAACACCCGTCAGACGTTTGCTCATTTATTTAATTTGTTTTATTTTTAATTTTTACATAATCACGATTTCAAAGCAGACGTATAGACCTATAGGCATCTACATATATATATATATATATATATATATATATATATATATATATATATATATATATATATATATATATATATATAAAATTAATAAATACATTTAAAAAATAAAAACATGTCTTTAAACGCTGCGTTTTGTTTTGTGGCATTGCAAGCAGTATTTACAATGTGGTAGCTTCCTCGGTACATTTAAAAAAACATAATTAAAGTGAATGTAGATGATCGATTATCGATATTTCACTATGAATTGTGTCTGCTGCACACTCAGAAGCCCCTCTTCCCTGGATGCTGTCTCTTCACCTGCGTCGCGTCGTCAAGGAAACGTTCGACTCCCGGCCACCGTTTCCCTAGCAACAGGCTGCGGTAACCGGACAGAATCGTGGTCGCCATTGACGGCCGCTCCCGTTTCGCCGCGGCGTTCGTCTTTCCCGAAGTCGGTTCCCGTTGTCTGTTTTCCTCCTTCCCGGCGGAGTCGTCTTCTCTCTTTCCCGGGTGTTGCCTTTTCTCTTTGACGTCAAGGTTTTGGTTAAACAAAAACCAGTTCTGTTCGACCGTGTTACCTGAGAGGTAAAGCATAGGGAAGCATTGTAAAGTACAGAGAGGTCTGGTAAAGCATAGGGAAGCATTGTAAAACACAGAGAGGTCTGGTAAAGCATAGGGAAGCATTGTAAAGCACAGAGAGGTCTGGTAAAGCATAGGGAAGCATTGTAAAGCACAGAGAGGTCTGGTAAAGCATAGGGAAGCATTGTAAAGCACAGAGAGGTCTGGTAAAGCATAGGGAAGCATTGTAAAGCACAGAGAGGTCTGCTAAAGCATAGGGAAGCATTGTAAAGCACAGAGAGGTCTGCTAAAGCATAGGGAAGCATTGTAAAGCACAGAGAGGTCTGGTAAAGCATAGGGAAGCATTGTAAAGCACAGAGAGGTCTGGTAAAGCATAGGGAAGCATTGTAAAGCACAGAGAGGTCTGGTAAAGCATAGGGAAGCATTGTAAAGCACAGAGAGGTGTGGTAAAGCATAGGGAAGCATTGTAAAGCACAGAGAGGTGTGGTAAAGCATAGGGAAGCATTGTAAAGCACAGAGAGGTCTGGTAAAGCATAGGGAAGCATTGTAAAGCACAGAGAGGTCTGGTAAAGCATAGGGAAGCATTGTAAAGCACAGAGAGGTCTGGTAAAGCATAGGGAAGCATTGTAAAGCACAGAGAGGTCTGGTAAAGAATAGGGAAGCATTGTAAAGCACAGAGAGGTCTGGTAAAGCACAGGGAAGCATTGTAAAGGACAGAGAGGTCTGGTAAAGCATAGGGAAGCATTGTAAAGCACAGAGAGGCCTGGTAAAGCATAGGGAAGCATTGTAAAGCACAGAGAGGTCTGGTAAAGCATAGGGAAGCACTGTAAAGCACAGAGAGGTCTGGTAAAGCATAGGGAAGCATTGTAAAGCACAGAGAGGTCTGGTAAAGCATAGGGAAGCACTGTAAAGCACAGAGAGGTCTGGTAAAGCATAGGGAAGCATTGTAAAGCACAGAGAGGTCTGGTAAAGCATAGGGAAGCATTGTAAAGCACAGAGAGGTCTGGTAAAGCATAGGGAAGCATTGTAAAGCACAGAGAGGTCTGGTAAAGCATAGGGAAGCATTGTAAAGCACAGAGAGGTCTGGTAAAGCATAGGGAAGCATTGTAAAGCACAGAGAGGTCTGGTAAAGCATAGGGATGCATTGTAAAGCACAGAGAGGTCTGGTAAAGCATAGGGAAGCATTGTAAAGCACAGAGAGGTCTGGTAAAGCATAGGGAAGCATTGTAAAGCACAGAGAGGTCTGGTAAAGCATAGGGAAACATTGTAAAGCACAGAGAGGTGTGGTAAAGCACAGGGAAGCATTGTAAAGCACAGAGAGGTGTGGTAAAGCATAGGGAAGCATTGTAAAGCACAGAGAGGTCTGGTAAAGCATAGGGAAGCATCGTAAAGCACAGAGAGGTCTGCTAAAGCACAGGGAAGCATTGTAAAGCACAGAGAGGTGTGGTAAAGCATAGGGAAGCATTGTAAAGCACAGAGAGGTCTGGTAAAGCATAGGGAAGCATTGTAAAGCACAGAGAGGTCTGGTAAAGCACAGGGAAGCATTGTAAAGCACAGAGAGGTCTGGTAAAGCATAGGGAAGCATTGTAAAGCACAGAGAG
Organism: Acipenser ruthenus; assembly: GCF_902713425.1. Lineage (NCBI taxonomy): Eukaryota > Metazoa > Chordata > Actinopteri > Acipenseriformes > Acipenseridae > Acipenser > Acipenser ruthenus. The sequence continues at coordinate 66,571 of NC_081243.1, read as the reverse complement.
GTGTGGTAAAGCATAGGGAAGCATTGTAAAGCACAGAGAGGTCTGGTAAAGCATAGGCAAGCATTGTAAAGCACAGAGAGGTCTGGTAAAGCATAGGGAAGCATTGTAAAGCACAGAGAGGTCTGGTAAAGCATAGGGAAGCATTGTAAAGCACAGAGAGGTCTGGTAAAGCATAGGGAAGCATTGTAAAGCACAGAGAGCTATCGAGCAGGACGTCTTCACCAGGGTAGATTCTGCTCATGAGACGGTCCCTGCATGCTCCATTCGCACCTGGGACCTCTCCAGCCCTGAGATTCTGCGCCAGGGTGACCACTGTGACCAGCAAGAGGAGAGAGGGGAGCACAGACATCTCTCCTTCAGAGCCTGCAGTGCCAGAGATGATGATGATGATGATTATTATTATTATTATTATTATTATTATTATTATTATTATTATTATTATTAATTTGTTTGCCACACCCCTTTATCCTAGGCGACTCACACAGGTGTTACAGGGCAACACAGGGTTACAATGCAAGCTTCATATTTAAACACAGTGTAGTTTACAGCAAGTGCAAATAATAACACTACTAGAATCCAATATGAACTAGGATGCTCTGTATAATAATAACACTACTAGAATCCAATATGAACTAGGATGCTCTGTATAATAATAACACTACTAGAATCCAATATGAACTAGGATGTTGTGTATAATAATAACACTACTAGAATCCAATATGAACTAGGATGCTATGTATAATAATAACACTGCTAGAATACAATATGAACTAGGATGCTATGTATAATAATAACACTGCTAGAATACAATATGAACTAGGATGCTATGTATAATAATAACACTACTAGAATCCAATATGAACTAGGATGCTATGTATAATAATAACACTGCTAGAATACAATATGAACTAGGATGCTCTGTATAATAATAACACTGCTAGAATACAATATGAACTAGGATGCTCTGTATAATAATAACACTACTAGAATCCAATATGAACTAGGATGCTCTGTATAATAATAACACTACTAGAATACAATATGAACTAGGATGCTGTGTATAATAATAACACTACTAGAATCCAATATGAACTAGGATGCTGTGTATAATAATAACACTACTAGAATACAATCTGAACTAGGATGCTCTGTATAATAATAACACTACTAGAATACAATCTGAACTAGGATGCTCTGTATAATAATAACACTACTAGAATACAATATGAACTAGGATGCTATGTATAATAATAACACTACTAGAATACAATGTGAACTAGGTCAAGGGTACAGCAGCAGTGTCCCCCACCTGGGATTGAACCCACGACCCTCCGGTCAAGAGTCCAGAGCCCTAACCACTACTCCACACACACACACATGTATAGATAGATAGATTGTACAAAGCAGTTATTAGCTAATACGGATCAGCTCTCCACAGTTCAGGGTTTTCTGTGTTGATCGGGCTAATTTACCTTTCCTAGCGAAACGAGTGAAGAAACAGCTGCTTGGGTTTGTGAGGATCGCTGCTTTTCTAAGACTCTGCGGAGAACAGCGATCCACTCGAACCCCAGCAGCTGTCTCTGAAATCACTCTGAATGGTAAATCAGAACCAATCGACACCAGCCTCCCTCACCTGTGTTGAACGATAAAGGGTGAGGTAACCCTGCAAAATGAACATGTTAAAAAAAACTTACAATGCGAAAAGAATTTCGTATGAATCTTACCTGATTATACAGAAGTCGAACCCGGGTCCAGTCCAGCGAAATCAACACTCTGGGTTTTGTGCAGGGGTTTATATACCTTAGACACTGCCGGTCCCACCTTCAGAACTGAGTGATGTCACACATGATTCTCTGATGGACAGGTGGATAGTCTGGGGAGAGGGGGAGGGGGGTGTGGAGTTCTCAACTGTCCCTGATTTTGAAGAACATCATCTGAGAATCTGTTGTCTGCATTCTCTTACTTTGAAATGTCTTCAGTGGCAAGTATAGGGCAGCTACAATGGGGCGAGGCTGGTAGAATGGGACCACAGTGTGCTAACTGTACCCTACATGATCTTCAATGGCAATGCAGACAGACAGTGGAGCTACAGTGGTTCTGTATTACACTGAGGGGCAATGGTAGCACAAGTATAGGGCAGCTGCAATGGGGTGAGGCTGGTAGAACGGGACCACAGTGTGCTAACGATACCCTCAATGATCTTCAATGGCAGACAGACAGACAGTGGCACTACCATGGCTACTATATATACAGGGATGGAAATAAGACTCCCATTGCATAGCAGTTTAATCCATACCTGGTTTTACTATGTGCTTTTTTTTTTTAACTAATCTTTACTCCAGCTCCACCCAGGCACGTACCTCAGGAAAAGTTTTACGAGAGCTGTCAGAAGTGCCAAGGTGTCAGGCAGGCCATTGATTTGATGTCAGGCTGTCATTACCCGGCTGTCCCCTGCAATTTGTCAAGTCCCCTTCGATTTGTCACCCCTGGGACGGACGTGCAGCGTGCAAAGAGGATAATTATCAACGCGGAGCGAATGAGTCATCTTTCACAAAGCACTACTTCAGAATAAACTTCGATATTAATACCATGCCTTTGCTGTGTTTATTATTATTATTATTATTATTATTATTATTAATATTATTATTATTAGTGTTATTATTATTGTTGTTATTATTATTATTAGTAGTAGTATTATTATTATTATTGGTGTTCTACTTACACTGTTTACCATACCCCCGTGTACATTTTGATATACTTAAATAAAAAAATAAATAAAAATAGAAAAAACAAACACACACGGCACTTTTTTATCTGCTGCATATTTTATTTTCATCAGAAACAAGTCAAGTAACCATAATAAACTCCTCTCTAGCATACAGTGTTTGTTTTTTTGGGTTTTTTTTGGGGGGGGGGGGGGGGGTATTTTGTTTACATTCTAGAACAAAAGGTGTTGTTATTATAATAATTAATAATGCTACATTATTTAACAGAGAAGATTAGTTCAGAGATTGCTTCCCTATGCTTTACCAGACCTCTCTGTGCTTTACAATGCTTCCCTATGCTTTACCAGACCTCTCTGTGCTTTACAATGCTTCCCTATGCTTTACCAGACCTCTCTGTGCTTTACAATGCTTCCCTATGCTTTACCAGACCTCTCTGTGCTTTACAATGCTTCCCTATGCTTTACCAGACCTCTCTGTGCTTTACAATGCTTCCCTATGCTTTACCAGACCTCTCTGTGCTTTACAATGCTTCCCTATGCTTTACCAGACCTCTCTGTGCTTTACAATGCTTCCCTATGCTTTACCAGACCTCTCTGTGCTTTACAATGCTTCCCTATGCTTTACCAGACCTCTCTGTGCTTTACAATGCTTCCCTGTGCTTTACCAGACCTCTCTGTGCTTTACAATGCTTCCCTATGCTTTACCACACCTCTCTGTGCTTTACAATGCTTTCACTATGCTTTACCACACCTCTCTGTGCTTTGATGCTGTAGACTATTTTATTCATATATACATATAAACCTCACATTTTAATGTGTTTAAAAAGTAAGACTCTGCCCCACACACACCAAATAAAATTTACAACAAATTGGTGGCTGCTGTGGCCCAGCCGTGGCTGTGTGGCAGCAGTCGGAGGTGAAAGGGATGCAGGGAAGGTCTACGCTGGTGTCACCTGGCTGGAGGAAACAGAGGAGACCTGGGTGACCTGAGAGGAGACATCTTCCTCCTCGCCGAACGGACTCTTCCCACAGAAAACCAGCTTCAGCATGCAGGAGCGGAACTGTGGGGCGGAGAGAGGGGGACAGAGAGAGAGAGAGAGAGAGGGAGGGGAACAGGGAGAGGGGGTCAGAGAGAGAGAGAGAGGGAGGAGAACAGGGAGAGACAGTCAGCTTTGTAGCAGAATTATAGAGTTACACTTATAAAAGTGTCCCACAATCATTGAATTTATGAAGTTTCTTGTAGTGTTTCTATTGAAGACGCTGAGAAAGACTTCTAGTGGAAACGTTTGCCATTGAATTCATGAAGTTTCTTTTAGTGTTTCTATTGAAGACGCTGAGAAAGACTTCTAGTGGAAACGCTTGCCGTTGAATTTATGAAGTTTCTTTTAGTGTTTCTATTGAAGACGCTGAGAAAGACTTCTAGTGGAAACTCTATTGAATTTTTTTTAGTGTTTCTCTCGCTGGGCTCTCTCTGCTTCAATCCCAGCCCCCCCCCCCCCGACTCTCACCTGCTTGTTCATGAACACGTAGATGACTGGGTTGTAGACGGTGGAGGCCTTGGAGAAGATGGACGGCACGCTGGCGAGACGCAGGTCGAAGGTCTCTCCCCGGTTCAGCACGATCCACAGGGAGAAGGAGGCGTAGGGCAGCCAGCACACCAGGAAACCCATCACCATGACCACGACCATCTTCGTGACCTCCCGCTCCGCCTTCTGAGTTGAGACTGACTGCTCCTGTGCCTTGGCTACCTGCGCGCCATCGATTACCGGTTATTGATTTGTTTTGGGATTCAGGGATGGGAATCAGACTCCTGTTGCACAGCAGTGTCACCCATTCCAGGTTTTACTACCAGCTTGATCAGCCACACAGTGTGTTTAGCTAACAAGCTCAGGTGTGTTGTGTTGTCCGCTGTGCAACGTGAGTCTTGTTTCTATCCCTGTTGTTACTGATTTTTTTCTTGCAGGATTTGTGATGAAACAGAGAAATCAATTCAGGGGTGAACCAAAAAAACACAGGGAAGCATTGTGAAGCACAGAGAGGTCTGGTAAAGCATAGGGAAGCATTGTAAAGCACAGAGAGGTCTGGTAAAGCATAGGGAAGCATTGTAAAGCACAGAGAGGTCTGGTAAAGCATAGGGAAGCATTGTAAAGCACAGAGAGGTGTGGTAAAGCATAGGGAAGCATTGTAAAGCACAGGGAGGTCTGGTAAAGCATAGGGAAGCATTGTAAAGCACAGAGAGGTCTGGTAAAGCATAGGGAAGCATTGTAAAGCACAGAGAGGTCTGGTAAAGCATAGGGAAGCATTGTAAAGCACAGAGAGGTCTGGTAAAGCATAGGGAAGCATTGTAAAGCACAGGGAGGTCTGGTAAAGCATGGGGAAGCATTGTAAAGCACAGAGAGGTCTGGTAAAGCATAGGGAAGCATTGTAAAGCACAGAGAGGTCTGGTAAAGCATAGGGAAGCATTGTAAAGCACAGAGAGGTCTGGTAAAGCATAGGGAAGCATTGTAAAGCACAGGGAGGTCTGGTAAAGCATGGGGAAGCATTGTAAAGCACAGTGGTCGTTCTTACCGATCTCAGGGTGAACAGCAGCTGGGAGTAACAGAACATGATGACGCTGAAGGGGAGCCCGAAGCAGAAGCAGAAGAGAAACATGACGTAGGACTCGTTGTTGTATTTGTTGTTTGTCGTGTACCAGTCCGGCCCGCAGGAACACTGCAGACCCTCGGGGATGTAACTGCAAGGACACTGTCGCTTTGTTAGCATGAAGTAATGCGGAAACACTGCAAAGCTGGCATGTCACTTCAATGTGCTAACGTAACATGCTTCAAATCGCGAAGCAAAGACGAGTTCATTCTACGCAGAGGCACAACTTACGGTCCACTTTTCGGATTAGGTCCTGTTGGAAGTGACTCTGCAGCAGCAGCAGCAGTTGTTGATGATGCAGAGTTCACCCTCCGAGTCTCTGTAAGTCGCTTTGGATAAAAGCGTCTGCTGAATGACTCATTCATAATTAATAACAGTTAACCTGAAACAGAGAGTTGGCTGGGGGGGGGGGGGGGGGGGTTACTTACCGGCTCCATCCGAAGAGAGGTGGCACAGAAGCGATGAGGGAAAAGACCCAGGTGACCACGCAGCCTATGATAGCGTGAGTACTCTTGAAAGAGAAGTTTCCTACTGGCTTGCAAATCACCAGGTAACGTTCGAATGCCACCACAGCCAGAGACCACAGACTCACCATCCCTGCGAAAACAATCGAGCCACCCGTGACTTAACACCCAGCAAGCACCGGGGAACACGTCCTGTCCCGTCCCCCCCAAAAAACAAACCCTAGCACCCCCCTCTACATACACACCGCCGCTTTGGAGTTATCCCTCCATATAACTGACAATTAACATTTTGAAATCTAACATGAAATTCTGCTGATTCTTGGACATTTTTTGGCGATATCATTTTGCAGTTTCTTTGATTGCATGATGTTAAATAAAAAAATTATGTTCAAATATATATTTTTTAATATATATTTTATATATATATATATATAACTGCAGAGTACAAAATTGAAGGCATATGAAAGACTTTTTTTTTTTTTAAATGTATACAAAAACTTTAAAAGATAAAAAAATATATATATATTTTATTTTCAAGACGTTTCAGGGGCAAAAGCCCTTCAGCTGTTTAAAAAGATAAGTAAACAGCGCCATTACATATATTTCACTGCATTTAATCTTGTACTTTAGAGAACTGTAATCAAGTGTTATTGAATCTGTAGTATTTTGCATTTAATCATATCCTGATGTAACTATCACTGACACTGTTATCTGCTCCGTTATTGAATCGGATTTTGTCATATTCTTGTACTTGCTAGAACCAAAGTCATTGTGTTTATCTTGCTCTTAATTGTATTACTTGTACTGTGATTCTTGAAATGTATTTGTTTATGACTGTAAGTCACCCTGGATAAGGGCGCCTGCTAAGAAATAAATAAATAAATAAATAAATAAATAAATAAATAAATAAATAAATAATAATAATAATAATAATAATATATATATATATATATACATACTAACATTGTAGGTGATGGAAAACATTTGGGGATAGCTGTAAATGGACTGCCCAGTCCCTGACCACATTCCGGCGCCTCCTCAAGACTCACCTCTTCAAACAGCACCTGTAGAACTCCTCTGTTTGTATCCTGGGACACTATCACCCTTCATTTAAATGCGCTTTATTTTGCTCTTATCTGCCCCCTATTTTACTGCATTTAATCCTGTACTTCAGAATACTGTAATCTGCCAAGTGTTTAACCTGTAGTACTTTGTATCTAATCATATCCTGATGTAACTATCACTATTTAATCATATCCTGATGTAACTATCACTATTATCTGCTGTATTATTGAATTGTGGTTTGTCACACTTGAACAAAAGTTATTGTATTTCTTGCTCTTATTGTATTACTTGTATTGTAACACTTGAAATGTATTTGCTTGCGATTGTAAGTCGCCCTGGATAAGGGCGTCTGCTAAGAAATAAATAAATAATAATAATAATAATAATAATAATAATAATAATAATAATAATAATAATAATAATAATAATAAATGAAGGGCAGCAGGACATCAGGTCTAAAAACACAAATTCTATCCCTCTCCCTTAATTCGTAGCACCTTTTGCATTTACAAATGAACTATTTTGCTTATAACCTGACTGGTGCAACAGATCTAGATTTTGGAGCCCCCCTCCCTTCCCCCAACGCCCCCCCAACGCCCCCCCAGTTACATACTATACATAACCTTACCGCTGACTCACTCACCTCCCAGCGTGGCAACGAAGCCCTCGATTTTGCACGCTAGAGGGCCAAAGCGAAAGTACATGTTGGAGAAGCTGTAAAAGGCGGTGAACGATCCCACGGTGGCCACCAGCAGGTTAGCAATGGCCAGGTTGACCAGGATGTAGTTGAGGTGGGAGCGCAGCTTCTTGTATTTGACGGTGCAGGCAATGGTCAGGGCGTTGATGGGGAAGCCGGCGATCATCAAGACGAACATGAAGGCGGCCATGCACATGAAGACCGCCGGGCTGGCCAGGTGGGTCTGCGGGACCAGGAAGGGGCTGAGGGAGGTGATGTTGTTCGTATCCAACGGGATGGGGATGTAGAAGTCCTCCGGGAGCTCCTGAACTTTGGAGTCGGACCTCATTTTGTGCATATTTAAATAAATAAATAAATAAACCTGAGTTTGTGTGTGTTTTTTTTTTTTGTTTGTTAGCTGTGGTCTTGGTCGGTTTTTTTCGGTCTCTCCCTGAACGCAGCTATCTCCTCTTCTCTCTTTGGGGGGGCTCCGGCTTCACAGTTAATGCATGTCCCTTTTTTATAGCGCACAAGAGCTGGTTTATATAATGGCGTTTTTGATCCCCTTGCTTTACGATTCGCCCAATGTATTTTTTTTTCTTTTTGGTGGTGTGAGTGTGTGTGTGGTTTTTTGTTTTTTTTTTTTAATCTGATTTCGTCTCCTAAAATCCCTGCTAACTGTTAATCAGGGATTATCCCGGTGGCAAATCAGCCGTCCGCAGCGCTTGATCTGCAAGATTAGCCCCCTCAAAATGCGTTTACATCGGCTAATCGCGAGCGCTTGTGCCGCAGCTGATCTGATAGTTGGAATTAGCCCCGCAGTGTGTCATGTGGGAGACGAGGCGAAATATATAAATACATCCTACAAAAACTTTTCCGAATCGATTTTTTTTTCTTTTGTTTTGTTTTTGAGCCAAAATGTGTGTGTGTGTCTGTCTCAGTGTGTGTGTGTGTCTGTGTCTGTTTCAGTGTGTGTGTCTCAGTTTGTGTGTGTGTGTCTCACTGTGTGTGTCTTTGTCTCAGTATGTGTGCGTGTGTGTGTGTCTGTGTTTCAGTGTATGTGTGTGTCTGTGTCTCAGTGTATGTGTATCAGTGTCTGTGTCTCAGTCTGTGTGTGTGTCTGTGTCTGTTTCAGTGTGTGTGTCTCAGTTTGTGTGTGTGTGTCTCACTGTGTGTGTCTGTGTCTCAGTATGTGTGCGTGTGTGTATCTGTGTCTCAGTGTGTGTGTCTCAGTGTGTGTGTCTCAGTGTGTGTATGTGTGTGTGTGTCTCAGTGTGTGTGTCTCAGTGTGTGTATCTCAGTGTGTGTGTCTCAGTGTGTGTATCTCAGTGTGTGTGTCTCAGTGTGTGTGTGTCTCCGTGTGTGTGTGTGTATCTCAGTGTGTGTGTCTCAGTGTGTGTATCTCAGTGTGTGTGTCTCAGTGTGTGTGTCTGTATCTCAGTGTGTGTATCTCAGTGTGTGTGTCTCAGTGTGTGTGTCTGTATCTCAGTGTGTGTGTCTCAGTGTGTGTGTCTCAGTGTGTGTATCTCAGTGTGTGTGTCTGTATCTCAGTGTGTGTGTCTCAGTGTGTGTATCTCAGTGTGTGTGTCTCAGTGTGTGTATCTCAGTGTGTGTGTCTCAGTGTGTGTGTGTCTCCGTGTGTGTGTGTGTATCTCAGTGTGTGTGTCTCAGTGTGTGTATCTCAGTGTGTGTGTCTCAGTGTGTGTGTCTGTATCTCAGTGTGTGTATCTCAGTGTGTGTGTCTCAGTGTGTGTGTCTGTATCTCAGTGTGTGTGTCTCAGTGTGTGTGTCTCAGTGTGTGTATCTCAGTGTGTGTGTCTGTATCTCAGTGTGTGTGTCTCAGTGTGTGTATCTCAGTGTGTGTGTCTCAGTGTGTGTATCTCAGTGTGTGTGTCTCAGTGTGTGTGTGTGTTTCTGTGTGCGCGTCTCAGTCTGTGTGTGTGTGTCTCAGTGTGTGTGTGTGTTTCTGTGTGTGTGTGTGTCTCAGTTTGTGTGTGTGTGTTTCTGTGTGTGTGTGTCTCAGTGTGTGTATCTCAGTGTGTGTGTGTGTATCTCAGTGTGTGTGTCTCAGTGTGTGTGTGTCTCAGTGTGTGTGTGTATCTCAGTGTGTGTGTGTCTCAGTGTGTGTATCTCAGTGTGTGTGTCTCAGTGTGTGTGTCTGTATCTCAGTGTCTGTATCTCAGTGTGTGTGTCTCAGTGTGTGTGTGTGTATCTCAGTGTGTGTGTGTGTCTCAGTGTGTGTATCTCAGTGTGTGTGTCTCAGTGTGTGTGTCTGTATCTCAGTGTGTGTGTCTCAGTGTGTGTGTGTGTGTCTCAGTGTGTGTGTCTCAGTGTGTGTATCTCAGTGTGTGTGTCTCAGTGTGTGTGTGTGTGTCTCAGTGTGTGTGTCTCAGTGTGTGTATCTCAGTTTGTGTGTCTCAGTGTGTGTGTGTGTGTCTCAGTGTGTGTGTCTCAGTGTGTGTATCTCAGTGTGTGTGTCTCAGTGTGTGTGTCTCAGTGTGTGTGTGTGTGTGTCTCAGTGTGTGTGTGTGTGTTTCTGTGTGAGTGTGTGTGTGTGTGTCTCAGTGTGTGTGTGTGTTTCTGTGTGTGTGTGTGTGTCTCCGTGTGTGTGTGTGTGTCTCAGTGTGTGTGTCTCAGTGTGTGTATCTCAGTGTGTGTGTCTCAGTGTGTGTGTCTCAGTGTGTGTGTGTGTATCTCAGTGTGTGTCTCAGTGTGTGTATCTCAGTGTGTGTATCTCAGTGTGTGTGTCTCAGTGTGTGTGTGTGTATCTCAGTGTGTGTGTGTGTGTTTCTGTGTGTGTGTTTCTGTGTGCGCGTTTCGCAGATCTTGCTGATCGTTGAGGATTTGCTCCCTGGGTTTACAAACAAAAACCAGGACGGGACACAAAGAAAAATCGGCTTATTTCTTTTCCCGTCGCCGCGGGGAATGAAAAACTCATCTGCGTTTTTCTAAGCTCTTAATTCTTCTGGGAGGGGTCCGTCCCGAGCTCGAACTACACCCTGCATTTAAGAGTATATGTTATCTGTGTCCAGTGGCTGCCGCTAATCATGTTGGGGTTACGGGTCTTACGTGAACCTTTCAACTTGAGACCTGATGTGGACAATTTTATTTTCCTTTGCAGAGAGTTCAATTCAATGGAAAGAGCCTGCAATCCCCGGACTGTCCACAGGGTGGCGCCTGCTGCAACTCTGTCACCTGGACAAGGAAGGTAACGCGGAGTTCAGCGTCAATATAGGAAAATATAGATAGATAGATAGATAGATAGATAGATAGATAGATAGATAGATAGATATACGTCTACAACGCTGTGCAAAACGCACCAGCACACCTCCAGAGCCGTCACTGCTACATACCCGCCTGCGCGCAAACACCTCTGGGTGTGATAATTTCATTTTTCCTCTCAGTAAAATCAGAAACAACAGGCTCTCCTCGTGTGTGTGTGTGTGTGTGTGAAGATGTTACAGACAGCTTTTGCGCTTCGATAAGGTAAACGACTTTATTTTCTATTCACCCTGCCCCCCCCCCCCCCCCCCCCGCCGCCCCAACCCATCTCCCCCTCCTTTCTTTCACTCTCAATTAGTCAACCCCCCCTCCTTTCTTCCACTCTCAATAAGTCAACCCCCCCTCCTTTCTTTCACTCTCAATTAGTCAACCCCCCCTTTCTTCCACTCTCAATAAGTCAACCCCCCTCCTTTCTTTCACTCTCAATTAGTCAACCCCCCTCACCCCCTCCCCTCTCTCATCCTTGACATTCATACTGTGACCTCACTTCCATCGCCAAAACTGATCTCATTACCCGCTTAGCGCTCATGTCACTAAACACTGTGCTAAGATCTCTAAACGAAAGGGACAGGGCGGGGGTCTCCCAGAGATTGACAAAGAGTGACCCCCACCCCCACCCCCTCAGGTTTCGGGAGGCTACGTTAGGCACTCCCAACCGTAACGGCTGTCAATTGGGGTGACGAGACCTGACAGTGCTAATGCAACGTGACAGCTCCGGATGCGAACCGCGATCCTTCTCAGTGAAATACTGTGTTGCTTCGGGAGAAATCCACAGCCAGGGTTAGGCGCCAGCGATCAGACAAAGAGACAGCGAAAGTCATCTGTCTGTCTGTCTGTCTGTCTGAGGATTGCTTTACCAGGCCTCTCTGTGCTTTACAATGCTTCCCTATGCTTTACCAGACCTCTCTGTGCTTTACAATGCTTCCCTATGCTTTAGCAGACCTCTCTGTGCTTTACAATGCTTCCCTATGCTTTACCACACCTCTCTGTGCTTTACAATGCTTCCCTATGCTTTACCAGACCTCTCTGTGCTTTACAATGCTTCCCTATGCTTTACCAGACCTCTCTGTGCTTTACAATGCTTCCCTATGCTTTACCAGACCTATCTGTGCTTTACAATGCTTCCCTATGCTTTACCAGACCTATCTGTGCTTTACAATGCTTCCCTATGCTTTACCAGACCTCTCTGTGCTTTACAATGCTTCCCTATGCTTTACCAGACCTCTCTGTGCTTTACAATGCTTCCCTAAGCTTTACCAGACCTCTCTGTGCTTTACAATGCTTCCCTATGCTTTACCAGACCTCTCTGCGCTTTACAATGCTTCCCTATGCTTTACCAGACCTCTCTGTGCTTTACAATGCTTCCCTATGCTTTACCAGACCTCTCTGTGCTTTACAATGCTTCCCTATGCTTTACCACACCTCTCTGTGCTTTACAATGCTTCCCTATGCTTTACCACACCTCTCTGTGCTTTATTACCCCTTGCTGTGCTTTTGCTACAGGACAGTTTTATCAGGAAATAAAACCTGTGCTGTTTGAATCCGAGAGGGAGTCGCAGGGTTTATAGGTCAGGAAGAGATTCCGCGGCTTTGTGTCTCTGCCTGAGATGATAAACCTGTTAGGATTGAAATCCCTGGCCTACGAAATCCAGAGCGGGATTGAGTCTCTCTATAAAAGACAGTAGCATCTCTAATCATCATCCGTCCTGAGCTGTTAAAACACTCAACAGCTCTGAGATTAGACGCACTGAAAGAAACTTCATAAATTCAATGGCAAACGTTTCCACTGGAAGTCTTTCTCAGTGTCTTCAACAGAAACACTAAAAGAAACTTCATAAATTCAACGGCAAACGTTTCCACTAGAAGTCTCTCAGCGTCTTCAATAGAAACACTAAAAGAAACTTCATAAATTCAACGGCAAACGTTTCCACTGGAAGTCTTTCTCAGCGTCTTCAATAGAAACACTAAAAGAAACTTCATAAATTCAATAGCAAATATATCTTTCTCTAACCCCAGTTGGAGAGTTTGCATCGCCCTGCTATTGAGAATCGATAATCGTGTTGTAATTTTGAGATTGCGTGGTGTAGATTTTATGTGTGTATTCTGCCCTCTGGTGGAAGCAAACATTACCGCAAGGAATCGAGGTCGGGTGGGCGGATTTGACTTGACAGCGGTTTTGCATTTTTAAATTACGGTTACTTGACGGATTTTCGGTCCTCGACTGTTGTTTCACTGAGCTGCGGTAATTCGTCCCCTGGGTTGACAATGTCGACCCAGGGGACTTCTTTGACCTGAAAAAAGAAACAAGGACCAGGGGTCACAAATGGAGATTAGATAAAGGGGCATTTGGAACAGAAAATAGGAGGCACTTTTTTACACAGAGAATTGTGAGGGTCTGGATCCCCAGTCATGTTGTTGAAGCTGACACCCTGGGATCCTTCAAGAAGCTGCTTGATGAGATTCTGGGATCAATAAGCTACTAACAACCAAACGAGCAAGATAGGCCGAATGGCCTCCTCTTGTTTGTAAACTTTCTTATGTTCTTATGTTCGGTTTTTGAGAACGTGGCGTTTTGATAAGTCTATTAAAATTTGTTCTGACATTTATCTAGTCGTAGACGATTTTGTTCAGCATAAACTTTTTTTTTTATATATAAAAATATATATTATTAGAGATTATTATGCAGAATACTGTGGTAAAAGTTATCATAAAACCCACTCAAATATATATATATATATATATCCAGATCACATCATTTTAAATGGTGAAAACAAAACAAAACAAAAGCTTGTAATTAATTATGTTAATGCCATTATTAAATTAGCTGGAAAGTAAAACAAACCATTTCCTACGCTTAACTTTTTTCAACCAAAAAGTTTTTTTGACAGAGAAAAGGGGTTGTACGTAATAATTGGATTGAGGTTCTGATCCACCAATCAGATCGGGCTTGAACCAGAGCTAAAATCAACTGACATGTCTTCTAACCAATCACACTTAAGGGAATGGACAGGCGGGGTAAAACGACTCCACTTTAGTCGACGAGTGACGTCCCTTTTGCCCAATCAGTTTGTACCAAATTGGACCGGCTTTACTCTCAGCCAGTCCGCTTTTCCATGAGGCGGGTGAGTGCGAGGTGCTGCAACCAATCACAGCGACCGTCGTTGCTTTCCAGCCAATTGGAGTTTCTATCTGGAGAAAGGGGGCGGGGGGAGGTCTTTTAGGGTGACAATTTTTCGACTTCGCAGCTGAGTGCAGGAGTCTCGCGAGACGTGCTGGTAAAACGGCAGAGGCTTTGGCGCGGATATCGCGAGAGTTTTTCCTCTCCACAAAGAGGAGGAGGGGGGTGAATCCGAAAGATGTGAAGCGAATTATTTTTTTATTTTTTATTTATTTATTTTTTTTATTTTTTAAATATATATATTATTTATTTATTTATTTATTTAAATATACAAAAATGGCCGCCGCGGAGAGCGGAGAGGAGAGACTGTAAGTCTACAATTAAAAATAAACATATATTATATATTACATACGCACCCTTATTTTTGTTTTTTGGGGTATTTTTCTAGTTTAAAATCAACAATTTTGCAGCGTGCAATCTTTATAAGTGAAGGGTATTTTTCTGTTTTGTTTGCTAACGGGAGGGAGGGTAAATACCCTGATTGAGGTGCATTTTCACCCGCTTTCTGGTGTGAGGAAATACCATTTTTAGAAAGAAAGAAAGGAGGTGTGCGTTAGTCTGTATGTCTGACACTCTTTACTGTAATATATAAGGCATTGTGTTTTTAAAATGTATTTATTTTTGTATATATAGACCTCATCCTGTTTTTTGCATCCAGTTGGTCAGCGTTGTAACTCCCTAAAACACAAACAAGAATGCCTTACTTAAAATAGCATGTTTTATTTTATTTTATTTTATTTTATTTTATTTTTTGCTTGAAGTGACATTTGCAATATCAAAAAACACAACAGATGTCCGGCGGTGTGTGTTCAGGGTCTGTGTTGTTAGCACAATGCGTAATATTAATAATATCAAACTTTTTGGTTTTAAAAATAATATAAAATACTAGAACAGCCTAGATTGGTATTTTTTAATATTTCTGTATATGTTGTCGGTGTCGTTGTCTGTCTTTTTGCCGGCGAAGAAAGAGCAAGTGTATTTTACCCAAAAAACTGTGTTTATATTTTTTTTCTTGATGTAAAAAGAGAGAGAGAGATGACAGGACTGTGCACAGGAGCCAATATTATATATTATATATTATATATATATATATATTTGGTCATGTTGAAAATACAGTATATTTGTTCACGCACTGAGGGTGTGTAAAATGTGATTTATTTATTTTAAATGCGTTTTTGAAGCTTGTGTTTTTTAATAAACTATAAAAAAAAAAAAAAAACAACAAAGCGCCACCGATTCATAGAGGCTTGTTGTGTCATTAATGCTGTTTTGAAACAGGATAAAAACCATTTAGCCTTCCAGTATAATTTCAGTTGTGTTTATCTTGGTCGTTGACTTAAATATATATTTATATTTTTTAAAAAAAACATACTTGCTGTCATTTTTAGGTGAACTGTACTTGAAAAGGGATTACGTTGTCGAGTGTGCAATGATACTTTCTCACACACTGTGTGTATTTTATGGGTTTTTTTTACCGTGTTAAAACGTCATTGTCACAAATTTATACACCCAGCCTCTTTCGAAAATATTCAGCGTCTCTTAATTAACGGAGATTAATTCTTGTTGTGTGAAAATAACATTTTAAACCGTCTTTTAATGTGCTTGGGAATGGTAAAATACACCGGTGTACTTAACATTAAACACGGCTCCAGCAGTGTTGCAGACTGTGGAGTGTGTTTTAAGTGCGTCATTGTGAAAAACGTTCACATTTGTGGAAATGTACCGGGTTTTTGAGGCAGGATAGGGGTTATTTTCTGTTATATTTTTTCCCCCCAAAAGGTCACCTGATTTTATATGTATTTTTTTATTGTGCTGTTTATCTAATTTAGTAACGGGGAAGTGTATAGCTAGAGTCAGACTACCATTATATACCACTGTACAAATATACTGGGATTTGTAGTCAAAAATGTAAAGGAGAAACAGGGGATTTAAAATAAATAAATAAATACATAAATAAATAAAATGGTTTAATAAATATATGCCCGCCATTACTGTAAAAGAGAAAATACGCTTCGTTTTCGTTTGAGAAACGGTCGTTCCGCGAGACGCAAGATTTGAAAATTTAAAACGAGCGGGTTGAGTTCGGGTAACACAAGATGGCGGCTGTTGCTGTTTATTATTATTATTATTATTATATTTATTATTATTATTATTATTTTCACAAACGCACGTTAAAGGTGTGATATATTCAGACACGTCCTGTTTGGGAGGGACGTGTTTCGATAAGTTCAGTTTGGACACCATCTTAAAAATCGGTTTGGAGTAGGCAAGGCCTATGTTCCCGCCAGATTTGATATGTTAAAAAAAAAATGTTGGCACACTTTTTTGTTTTCCTGTGGAGATTTTATAATAACTTGTTTTACATAACCCTGTACACAAAGCAAGTGTAAATGGCGGTTTTTCAGTTTCTGGAAGTTTTTAAGTTACTTTTCGAAGGATCTCTGTAGAGACACTGAGAGAGAACGAACTAGTGCAAAGGTCGCAATTTTAAAGGTTTAAAACACTTTTTTTTTTTTTAAGATTACCGTTATAATTTTACTCTCGATTTAACCAATCACTGAAAACCAAGACTGTGAAACTAGCCCAAATTTGAACCAAAAAAATAATACTCAGAACCACCTGCCATGCCTTTCCATTTAAACCAACGGCCTTATGAAAACAAAAGTTTGAAAGGAAAATTCAGTTTGACCAGCTTCTTCGCTTTCCAGACCCTCATTTAAAAACGCCTCTCTGTGTTTTAGTTCTATAGCAGTGACAAAATCAACCCAAATTCGCTTGACTCTACACACCTCGAAAGGCTATCTTCGCAAGCAGGTCAGAACCCAGTACACAAACCTGATGGCTTTTGGTTCCTTGCTTTGTTGACAGTGTCGACCCAGGGGACTTTTTCGACCAGAAAAAAGAAACAAGGACCAGGGGTCACGAGTGGAGATTAGATAAAGGGGCATTCAGAACAGAAAATAGGAGGCACTTTTTTACACAGAGAATTGTGAGGGTCTGGATCCCCAGTAATGTTGTTGAAGCTGACACCCTGGGATCCTTCAAGAAGCTGCTTGATGAGATTCTGGGATCAATAAGCTACTAACAACCAAACAAGCAAGATGGGCCGAACGGGGGCCTCCTCTCGTTTGGAAACTTTCTTATGTTCTTATTTACAATGACGATCTGGCAACAGGGTCACTCACAACGCCACAGCAAACCCTACAACGACATGTCGTTCACAGGGATGCGCTGGTATAACTACAGGTTACGTGGATATAATAATTACATTTTCATTTGTCGATTTTATCACCCTTGAAACGATTGCGATTTATAACTTCTGTCAGGGTATTAACTTGGATTAGGAAGTGGATCCATTGTTTTTTCTCTCTCTCTCTCTCTCACCTCTCCCCCCAAGTCTGTCTTTTCAAAATCAATACACCACCGCTCTCGCTCCCAGCATTGAAGCGAGGCGGAATTAAACTGAAATTCAATTCTCCTTTTTCTCAATTAAATATTTACAACTTGTTTCCCAGCATTCCTTCCCGGAATCTCTATGCGGAGCGGGGCTTAGGAGGTGCTGTGTCCCGCCTTGACCAATAGCGGAGCCCCTGCGTGTCCTGCGTCTTTTAGGGAAAGGAAAACATACAAGGGCGCACCCACTGGACGGCCTACAGCACTGGCCAGAAGCTTTTGTATTATCTAGAATTTTTTTTTAGGATTGAGACATAATAATAAAAAAAATGTATATATAAATATAATTTTAGATATTTTTATTTAGCATCGTGTAATCAAAGAAAGATCTATCGAAAGGCATGGTAGTATTTCATGTTAGATTTCGAAATGTCACAGTATGTTAACATTATTCAGCAGGTGTCCTCTGACTTTAGGAAGCAGGATTTGTTCATTCTATTGGGGTCCGCTGTGTTTTTCTCCCCAGATCTCTTTCAACGCCAGAGGCCGGGGAGTCCAGTTGTTCAAGTATAAATAAATACAACGTGGCTTAACGGAATGGCCTTCCGGTTTTATTTTGAGAAAGTATTTCCTTTTTCACCGCGTCGGTCAACTGGAGATATTTTTGGCAACGTGCATGTAATACTTGCGGTATTCGGAAAGAGAATTCCGCGTGCAGTAATTCTGTAACCCAGCTAGTTTAATAATATGAAAATCATTTTATCCTGCATGATCGGTCTCTTCTGCTAAGCTTTTGTTTGTGTTGCAAAAACTTTACTAACCAGTTTCTTGCACAGGCCACTACAAAATGTGTGTCTTTATTTATTTTATATTTTTTTTATTTTTTAAACTGTTCATGTAGGGCAGCAGTGTGGAGTAGTGGTTAGGGCTCTGGACTCGTTGGTTGGTCGTGGGTACAATCCCACTGCTGCTGTACCCTTGAGCAAGGTACTTTACCTAGATTGCTCCAGTAAAAACCCAACTGTATAAATGGGTAACTGTATGTAAAAATAATGTGATATCTTGTAACAATTGTAAGTCGCCCTGGATAAGGGAGTCTGCTAAGAAATAAATAATAATAATAATAATAATAATAATAATAATGTAAAATTAATAATTTTTGCTTTTGCTGATATATTGGAAGCTTTCTTTTTTATCTGCGATGGCGTTGTCTGCATAATGTACTTGCGTTCTCTATTTCCAGCTGTTTGTCTCTGAGCAAAAACATTGTTATGAAATTCATTATTATTATTATTTTTTTTTTTTTTTTTTTTTAAATATATGTATTTTTTTTAATCAAGCATTGTCTTAAGAGGCAGGAGATCTGGTTTCGATTATTATTATTTTTTTTTGCCAGTTTTGAAGTATCGGGAGATTGCAACAGATTATTCTATGTTTATTTATTTATTTCTATTTATTTATTTATTTATTTATTTATTTATTTATTTATTTTTTTACAGAATGATAAAAACACCGGCTTCTGTTAAGCTGAGGGAAGACAAAGCCACTTTTTCAGGAACAGCAACTTGCAGGAGACCCCCGGAGACTTGGTTTGAGGCAGCTTTGCTGTATCAAACCCCCAAGTCTCCCCTGGTGTGCCGCGCAGTGGCCTGAAACCTAAGCCCCTCTCACGCTGGCGTGCTCCGCCCGGGTCGGGAGCCGGTGTCATGCGGGTTGGCTTCACGATTTCACAGTGCTTGTGATAAAGCAGGGCTGACCCGGGTGACAGACGCACGTCCACGACGCGCGGATCAGTGCCCTGGAAGCAGCTTGTTACAGACGCTTCCTCCCAAGCTTCTCTGGATTGAACCGTCGGCTCAGATGTTGATCAGAGCAAACGCTTCTTCATCCCCGCTGCAGTCCGGCTCATGTCTCAAGCGACACAAACGTGGCGAAACAGAACAAACAGAAGCGTTCCTCGCGGAGGTGAAACCTTCACGCGGGCCCGGCTGTTTGTTGTCACAAAACGGCCGTCGGGCATTTTGTCTTGCTCGACCCGGGTCAAAGCGCGTCGAGCCACGCCTGGAGGTGGCTCGCTGGGTGTATTCACACTCTGCGGGGACTGAACCTGGGTCAGGACTGGGGTAGGAATGTGAAAGGAGCTCCGTTCTCCTGAAGTTACAAAGAGGCTTCGTGTCCCCACGGCGTGTTCCGCGGTCTTAAATTCCGGTTCATTTTTCCAGACGTTTTCAGCTTTTTGTGATCTTTCTAGAACATCAATGTGGATGGGATTACAGTGCGTGTGTGGAAGAGTTATCTGTATGGGCCTGCGTTTTACACACGCAGCTGTTTAGACGCTACAGCCGACGTGTGTGTAGCTCTGGCCGTGGATACAGGCTTAGGAAGAATTGTACATGTTCAGCACTTGGACAGCCCTAATATCTATATAAGGTCCGTTTTTTCTTTTTTTTTTTATAAATTTACTTGCCGCCAATTATTTTTTTTAGTATTTTCTCCCAATTTAGAATGGCCAATTATTATTTTTTTTAGGCTCAGCTCCCCGCTCCCACCCCTGCGCTGACTCGGGAGCGGTGAAGATGAACACACGCTGTCCTCCAAAGCATGTGCCATCAGCTGCCCGCTTCTTTACACGCTGCAGACTCACCGTGAAGCCGCCTCAGAGCTACAGCGTCGGAGGACAACGCAGCTCTGGGCACCTTACAGGCAAGCCCGCAGGCGCCCGGCCAGACTACAGGGGGCGCTGGTGCGCGGTGAGCCGAGGACACCCTGGCTGACCTAACCCTCCCTCCCACCGGGCGACGCTCGGCCAATTGAGCGCCGCCCCCTGGAAGCTCCTGTCCATGGTCGGCTGTGGAATAGCCTGGACTTGAACTCGCATCCTGCACTCCACGTGGAGCGCCTTTACTGGATGCGCCACTCTGGAGCCCCCCTTAGGTTCTTTTTTAAGGAGCGCGTTTCCAGTGAAGCGTTCAGTAAAATGTCAAACTGTTTTGAAACTTTTCTTGTGGTTTTTACGCGTTTCCAATTGCGTACAAAAAAAAAAAAATAGGTGGTCAACTACAGGTGTAATAAAGGGCAGGGCATTTTGTTGAAAAATTAAAAGGTAATAAATCTATTAAATATATATATAGTTCTTTAAAAAAATAATAATAATAATGAGATTTTAGGGTGCTTTTAAGAAGACTAGACTGTTTGCAAACTGGTCGTTTTTTTTTTTGGAGCATAAAACATTCAACACACACAAAACTTAGACGACACATGCTGAGATGGGGAGTGTAGGTTTTTTCCTCAAAAGGAATCTGAACCCAAGCAGAAATGCAGTTTTAGCATCAAAACGCGTTTTTTATTTGTTCATTTCAAATTGCATTCCTTCGAAGGAGGGGCTGGGAGTGTGTACAAATTAAGTCATTGCTGCCCAGAAAAAAACGGGTTATTTTAAAATGAGCTCAGAGGACAGAAACAGGTGTTTTACCCACCTGCAGAAACTCCCCGTGTGGAGGCCTTCGCTGCATGTGGGTTTGTGCCACATCATCATCATCATCATCACCACCAACCACAAAGGAAACTAACACATCACCACATGAGTTGTTGTAAGCCAATTACAGCGATGGCCAATAGTTTTGCATCCCCCTATAGAATGAACTCCTTTTACTTCACAGTGTCTAACGAAACCTGCTGAATAATATTAGTTGCCATTTTCAATTGCATACCATCGCTTGGTTTATTTATGGCTTCCGGTAGACTTTTTAATTATTATTATTATTACTATTAATATTTTTTTTTTGTACGACCGTCTACAAAATCTCTGGTTCTTAAAAATAAACGAATACTGGAGGGGAGGGGGTAGGGATAAACACAGAAAAACAGAAGCATGATCTTTTTTTTCCATTTCCTGTTTTTTAAATGCATTTATTTATTTATTTATTTTTGTCCCTCCAGTGAGGAGAAAAACGAAGACCAGGAGCAGCCGGGACAGAAGGAGAAACCCCCAAAACCGAAGAAGTTGAAGAAGGAAGGGGGGCGGGATGAGGAGGGGCTGCAGCCTGCCCCGCCCCCTCCTTCTCCTCCTCCCCCTCCCCCCTCCTCCTCCTCCTCCTCCTCCTCCTCCGCAGAGCAGCCACCGTCTTCCATGGAGGCTGGGAGAGCCGAGCCCTGTGAGTCTGCAGCGGGGGCCGCCAGCTCCGCCCCAGCCCCCCCAGAGCCTGCCGTCTCCCCCAAACAGAGGCGCTCCGTCATCCGCGACCGGGGGCCCCTGTACGACGACCCCTCGCTGCCCCAGGGCTGGGCGCGCAAGCTGAAACAGCGCAAGTCTGGGAGGTCGGCCGGGAAATACGATGTGTACCTGATCAAGTGAGTGGAGGGGGTATGGGGGGGGGGGGTGCGCTTGTGCAAGCCACTTTGGGGCTTGGAACTGAGTTTCAGGAGGTTGGTATTTTTTATTTTATTTTTTTTTAATTATTTTGGAGGAGGGGGTTATTGAAATTTAATTATAATCAACCCAGACTTGGTACGGCCATTCCTTAGCAGAAGCAGGTTTGAGATTCTGTGTCACAGTGACCTGCTTTTTTTTTTTTTTTTTTTTTTTTTTTTTTTTTTTTATTTGCGTTCCAGCAAAGGATTCCAGCTTTTGATTTAGCGTTCTGAAGTCTCTTGACATACAGAGTGGGTGTACTGACCTACTTTTTCGTCATGCCAACTGAGGCTCCATTTGAAGGCTGTGTTTTTGGGCACCGTCCTGTTTTGATGAAACCGTGAATGAGAGAATCTGTCTATTCTGCAGCCTCGCGTCTCTCAACAGGATCCCTGCGTAGCGCGACGGGACGAGGGGAGACTTTATTTATTTCTCTTACTACGGGAGGAATTATTATTATTATTATTTATTATTATTATTATTATTATTATTATTATTTAAGTTAAAAAAAAGAAAGTGTAGTATGTCTTGTGCTGTTTTTGTTTTCTGTGCAAACACGGGTAAATTATTAATTGATTTTTCTGTAATAAATATCTGTCTGGTGGGAAGGTTATTGTTTTTCTGTGCATAGGTCAATCGAGCAGCGTGCGTGTGGAGGTGACGCTGTTTGCAAATCTGTTTCTAGTGTCAGATTAAAAAATTAAATAAATAAATAAATACAGTTTTTGCATCATCTAGAATTTTAGGATTGAGACATACTTTAAAAAAAAAAAAAAAAAAAACATAATTTGGATCTTTTCTTATTTAACGTCATGTAGTCCAAAGAACCTACAAAATGATATCGCAAAAAAAAAGTCTAATGGAAGCCGTAAAAGTATTTCATGTTAGATTTTTCGAAACGTCACATTTTTTCAGTTTGTCAGTCTCTTTTTTTAAGTTCATTTTAAGGGTGGTGATGCAAAACATTTGGCCGCAGCTGTAACCCTCTTCTTTAGAGATTCTCGTCCCTGGAGCAGCCAAAGCTCCTGTAGCACCCTCTGCATATCGCTTACATTTTGAATTCTGTTTTAAGAACGCTGGCCCTTTCACTCGTGGGCTTGTGCTTCAAACTCTCTTCTAAATGGTTTAATTGAACCAATTAATTAACCCTCCATCCAGATCCTGAAGTAGTACATTCTCTCTCTCTCTCTCTCCCTCTCTCTCTATCTCTCTCTCTCTCTCTCTCCCTGTCTCTCCCTCTCTGTCTCTTTTTAAAACGTAGATCTCACTCTCTCTCTCTCTCTCTGTCTGTCTCATTTTAAAACGTAGATCTCTCTCTCTCTCTCTCTCTCTCTCTCTCTCTCTCATTTTACCTGTTAAACCTGCCGAGAGAGAGAGAGTGAGATCTATGTTTTATTTTATGGTGTTGGGATATAGCTGCACTTTTTAAATGAATGTACTGTTAGTAAATGGAATTATTTATTTTATTTTTTTTAATGGTTTTTGTAACAGGATACGGATCAGTAATCCATCAACTTGAAAAATGAAAATACAGCATTTTGAACTTGGGAACGCAGAGGGGAGCGGAGGGAGAAACCCTGACTTGCTCACAGTGAACCGTTTTTCACATTTTCTCTTTTGCAGCCCGGAGGGGAAGGCCTTCCGCTCGAAAGTGGAGCTCATCGCGTACTTCCAGAAAGTGGGGGACACCACCACCGACCCCAACGACTTCGACTTCACCGTCACGGGGCGCGGCAGCCCCTCCCGACGCGACAAGAAGCCCCCCAAGAAACCCAAGGTGGTGAAAGCCTCGGGGAGGGGGCGGGGGAGGCCCAAGGGCAGCGGGAAGCTGCGGTCGGCCTCCGAGGGGGTGGCGGTGCAGCGCGTGGTGGAGAAGAGTCCCGGCAAGCTGCTGGTCAAGATGCCTTTCGTTCCCCCGGCTTCCAAACCCCAAACCGGGGCGGTGGCCATTAAAAAGAGGCCCGGCAGGAAGAGGAAGCTGGAGCAGGAGCCCCCGGGGGGCGCCCCGAAGAAGAGGGGGCGCAAGCCGGCGGGGGTGGGGGTGGGGGTGGCTGGGGGGTCCGGGAGTCAGGGGACGATACCCGCGACAGCCAGCCTGTCCGCAGCGCAGGCAGTCGAAGCCAGGAAGAGAGCTCCGCTCGCGGGGAAGGTGCACGATACGGCGCTGCCCATCAAGAAGCGGAAGACGAGGGAGACCGTGGAGGAGCCGGAGCCACCGCCTCCTCCTCCTCCTCCTCCTCCTCCTCCCCCAGCCTCCTCTGGGGCGCTGGAGAAGGGAGTGAAGGGGACCAAGTGCCCTGGGAGGAAGCACAAGGAAGGGGGGGAAGGTGGGGGTAGCAGCAGCAGCGGTGGAGGTGGAGGAGGAGTGGGAGTGGGAGTGGGAGTGGGGGGAAGCCCTTCAAAGGGACAGAAGAAAAAGAAACCCCAGCACAAGCATCACCACCCCGCCCAACACCCTCCCCCTCCCGCCACGCACGCAGAGCAGCCGCAGGACTTGAGCGCCCCCAAACTGTGCCGGGAGCAGCAACAGCAGCAGCCCAGAAAGGAGGCTGCCACCCGAGGGGACAGCTGCCCCAGCAAGACTCAAGCAGCCGCTGCTGTGGAAGCCAAAGGCAAACAGCGGGCGGGGGTGATCATGGGAGGGGGGGCGGAGGGAGGGGACGTGAAGGACATTGTGCCCACGTCGGCCGTGCCGAGGCCCAGCCGGGAGGAGACTGTGGAATCCCGGACCCCCGTCAGCGAGAGAGTGAGCTGACTGCAAAACAACCCGATCAAATAATAATAATAATAATAATAATAATGACGACAGCAACAAATAATAATAAACTAATAATTATAATTAAAAAACGTGTAAAAAGAGGAAGGAGAATAATACTGCGTCGACAACTTAAAAAAAATATATATATATTTTGAGAGTTTAGATTAATAAAGGCAGCTGAAGGTACTCCCAGTGGATAGGGCTCCTAAACAGACAACAAATACATACAATAATAATAATAATAATAATAATACACGTTGCTTCCTGACAACTAGACACACATTTTTTATTTTTCATTATTATTATTTTTATTACAATTATAATTATTTTTTGGGGTGTTTTGTTTTTTTTTTTTTTTTTTCCTTATCCTAATAGTTGTTGTTGTTTCAAAGCTTCAAGGTGGAATTTGAGAAGAAAGATAGGCTATTAATGGCAAAAAATGGCTGTGTGGTCCAGTGGTTAAAGAAAAGGGCTTGTAACCAGGAGGTCCCCGGTTCAAATCCCACCTCAGCCACTGACTCACTGTGTGACCCTGAGCAAGTCACTTCACCTCCTTGTGCTCCGTCTTTCGGGTGAGACGTAGTTGTAAGTGACTCTGCAGCTGATGCATAGTTCACATACCCTAGTCTCTGTAAGTCGCCTTGGATAAAGGCGTCTGCTAAATAAACAAAAAAAAAAAAATATATATATATATTTATTTTATATATATAAATACACACACACACAGTAATAGACAAACCACTGCATAGCAGCTAAAGCCATTCCAGGTTTGTCTATCAGGTTCATTAGCTATAGTATACGTTGAAGCTAGAGAATCTCTCTCCATGCTTTTTACTGAAGCTTTGAAAAGCGACGTGGTTTAACTGCAGTGTGGTAAGAACTTCCTGCTGGCTGTCTGTCTGTCTGGCTCGTAAGAGGTTAAGATCAGACTTCGAGAGGAGGCTGAATCTCAGATACCAGAGCCCTAGTTACACACAGCGTTTGGATTTCTAAAACAGGTGTGAGGATTAAGAGGTTCTGGGAATTGTGTGTGTGCGCTTTCTGGGGCTGCGGAGTGGAGAAGTTAAAGATGATACTTAGTTAAGGACAACCGTTCAGACCCTTAATAAAATAGGATCGCTCCATTACAGTATAAACAGTGATAGTAGGAGATTATAGATATATATACACACCTCCAATGTTGTGATTCAAACACATGCGCTCTTGAGAAAGATATGTACAACATATCGACACATTGGGCAGCTGGCTCTTTGAGCTAAACAACATATATATTTCATTATTTTTATTTATTTATTTATTTATTTATTTTTTTTAATACCTTAGATTTGCACCTCTTTTAAAAGAAGCTGAACGGATTCCCGTTCTGCATTTTTAACTAATGTTGGAGGTAGGTGAAGAGCTAGGAATTATGCAGCCGCGCCATATATGGGATCTCTCTGAGCTTTCGCATTGAATTGTAAACTGCAGATACACCAACAAGGTGTGATTTTTTTGAGTTTTACAGACTCCTTTCTGGTGAGGTTTCAGACAGGTTCAGGGGTCTGTCTGTCTGCCAGCAGCAAGAAAGACTGACGCTGCTGCTCAGGGAGTTCTTACAGCTGTGGTTTGAGTACCGTTTCATTTTTTTTATTTGTTGTGTTTTTTTATTTTGTGTTATATAACTACATATTTATTATTCATATAACAAAGCACCTTATCTAAAACAAATAAAAAAAACAACACAGTAAAAATAATAATAATAATAATGATGATAATGTAAAAACGTCCTTGGTTTGACACAGTTCAAGCGTTTCAGGTCACACACCCCAGTGCATTCTGGTAAGTGTAGTCCTGCTGTGAAAGGTTCACACTAGCCTTACCTGTGTGTGATGCTGCAGATTCAGACATACAGGCATCAAGGAGGACAATAATCACTGAAGACGGGCTAAGTGAAGCCATCTGTATCTCCACACGCAGGCTGATCGTACTACTACTACTAATAATAATAATAATAATAATAATGAAATGTTTTCAGCCAATGCCAGAAAGGTTTGTTCTCATTTTTCTTCCACGGGGCCGGAGTCTTACCCACCACAAGATTAAATAACACCCCCCCACAAAAAAAATACTGACCGAACCTCCTTTCCGAGTTAACTAGAGGTCATTTGTGGCCAAGTGTTTTGCATATAGAATGAACTCGTTTTGCTTCATAAAGTCGAATGAAACCTGCTGAATAATGTTACGTTAACATATTGAATTACACACCAGCGCTTTGGAGTTATCATTAAAATTCTAGGTGATGCAATTCTTTATGCCATAGCTGTACACCGTGTTAAAATACATTCTATTGAGAGAAGGTGTGTCGTTTTTATACACAGTTATGCACAGCTTCTCTCTCTCAGACATATTCACAGTGCTGGTAACGTGCAGAACCCACGACAGTGTTAAAAACACTGCTAGAGCCAGACCGTACTTATTTCAGCAAAACCATGACTTGGCCAGCATCCCAGTTTGTTGTGGAGAAGGAGAGAGATTGTCTGCCTTGTGGATGGAGGAGGGGGGGCGGGGGGGGAATAAATACGCCTCCTAGATTTATCCACAAAAAGCAAAATTACTGTGGCTGATCGGATTTGGTCCCTAAAGTTTCCCTTTTCAACTTTATCAGGGTCTGCAAGGACAGGAAATATCTTTAACCTAACCTCACTGAAGTTGCCTGCAAGAATTTAGTCAGAATAAAAAAATAAAAAGTTAGAAACGCAAACGGATCCGGCATTTTGTCGCTGAATTTTCTCGTCTTGCCAAAAGTTTGCTGTGTATGTTTAGAAAAGAAGCGGATTTCTTCCGTGTACGAGAACAGAAATCCATTCCCCCCCCCCCGAGGAATAAATTTCTTGCAGTGTTTGTTGTTGCAATAGTCAGATATTTTCTCCCAGCGCTGTCGTAGGTGTGTGTAATAAAATACAGCGCAGTGTTCCACGTTGCATGAGTGACTAACATGCTACCAATTCTGAGCAGATTGTACATGGAAATATAAGACTAAATGGGACACGAGAAACAGCCTGAATCATCTAGTTTTGGGGTCAACCATTAAAAAAAAAAAAAAAAAAGTTTGATAGGAATTTTTTTAGTTCTTAGTTGCTAGTATAGCAGTCAATTCCAGTGGCGCAGTGGTTGCAGGACTGGGCTGCAATATGAAAGGATGCGAGTTCAAGTTCTCGCACC
The DNA here is from genome assembly GCF_902713425.1 of Acipenser ruthenus. Taxonomy (NCBI): domain Eukaryota; kingdom Metazoa; phylum Chordata; class Actinopteri; order Acipenseriformes; family Acipenseridae; genus Acipenser; species Acipenser ruthenus. The sequence continues at coordinate 38,775 of NC_081243.1, read as the reverse complement.
AGACCCCCCCCCCCCCCCCCCCCCCAGTCAGGTCTTGTTGGGCATGTGGTCTGGATTAATGAAAAGGAAAGCCTTACAGTGAAAATGACCACACAGTGTCGCACAACCATCTTCGTTGACTAAAACTTTACAAATGTTTTTTAAAAGCTAAAACTTGGGAGGTAATTTTCCGATTCCCCCCCCCCCCCCCCATCCTAAGGCTGTACGACACCAGAACAAAACCTTCCTGGCATTGATGTCGTTTAGGGACCGCCTCCTCTCTAAATCACGTTTCTTTTTAATTTTATCCAAATCAGAGCTCTGAGACACAGTCTGTGTGTGCCAGAAGGACAGGGCCTTGAAGAAGGGATGATGCAGGGAAAGAGAAGTGGCCTTGTGATGGAAGTCTTAACAGAAACGCACACGTGCGCTAACGACACGGGGCCCCGTGTTTTGCCCTTCCAATTTATTTCAACGCACCTGTTTCAATAATGCGGAGAAGTCCGATTCACAAGAGGAGTCAGTACCTGTAAAGCCGAGGGAACACGGAGCTGCTTTGGGGCTTGGAACTGGGGTTCAGGAGACCGGGGTTCAGGACGCTGCGCGGCACACCAGGCAGGGAGACTTGGGGGGGGGGGGGGGGGTTTGATACAGCAAACCTCAAACTAGGTCTCCTACCAGGTTTCAGGGGGTCCGAGTGAAAGGCGAAATTTGATTGCAGCTCAGTCCACTGAAGCCCACCGAAGCCAACTCTACCACACACACACAACGTTGTGAAATTGCTGACTGTTTCAACCTTGGCCAGTTTTGATAAAAATGCATAGCACTTTATAGCAAATGTTGCGTGATGGGGGACACCCTACTCCCTTTTTATCCTATTTTTATAATTTTTATTTTTATATATTTTTTATTATTATTATTATTTTTGTCTTCAATCAGTGAGAAGGGTTGTCCTACCACCGCAGCTACTGTATTAGACAAAGGTCACCTTTTGAACCCGGATCCTAGCCTTCCTGATATTGAGAAAATGTCAGTTCACTCGCGGCTTTGTTACAAAGTACGCTGTGGCCATTTTCCTCAAAAATAAATAATAAGCATTTAAAAAATAAAATAATGGTTGAAAAAAACAACAATAAACAAACAAATAAACCAACAACCTGCTGTTTCTTCCACCCGGGGAAAACTAATCTTTTTTTTTACCCTGTGGACTTTGAAAAAAAGACTCTTCCCTAAGTAGACGCGTACCGTGTCTGCGTTTTTCAGAACAAAAAAAAAAAAAACTAGTTTGAAACTCATCTGGTCATGGTATATATTTTTTTGTAATTTATATTTTTTGTCAGCTTCCATTGATGGTCTGCCTCCCCTGTGACCTGTTTGTGATGTCATTGAAAGGGGGTTGGGCTTAGTAACTGAAATCCATGCTGATTGGCCTCTGCGTGTCAGCCACGCCCCCCTCACCTCACGAGACATCCAATCATATGATCGAGGAAGCTGCATGGCCGTTGTCTTTCCTTGGTATGAAACAGCATTTCTGCAGTGGTGAACAGAGGGAGGGGGTACTGGAGTGTGTTTCTGTGATGTTGGGAGTTAAACTTCTTCCTGAACTGGTCTAATGGGTTTCCAGTAGATTGGTCTAAATACTGTATTCCAGACAGACGTCTTACCAACCGGCCTGCCCTGTCTGTCGACTTCGTGGGCACCAGGCCAGCACTGGACTGTTATTACGGCGCTTGGAATAAACCGTCCCACGATTAGCCCCTCGGGTTGGACATGCAGGACCGAAAAAAAAAAAAAAACTTTCTCAAGGGGTTCTGCAAAACGGTCCTCTCAACGTGGGTTTGCAGTCCGACGGTTCACTTCTTGGGAAATGTAAAATGAGAGAAAGGCCTTTTGAAGTTTGCCAACAATTGAAATGATTAGTTTTCCTCCCGCTTCGGGGTGGCCGCCTGCCTTGAGAATTCCTGAACAGAAACTTGCCTTGTTGCTGTCTGTCGAGGTGGGGGGGGTGGGGGGGGGTTGTACACAAGCTCCACAGCTTTCTGTTTGCAGCGTGGGCTGTTCAGTTTTAATGCGAGGGCGGAGGGTGTGGGTACAGGGGCCTGTGGAAAATGACTTGATCCTAGCTTCGAATGTCATAACCCCCCCCTTTTTTTTAATGAAAATAATTATTTGTAACTTACCGCTGTTCAGCAGTGTCCGTTGATTATTTGTTTTGGTCATTATTGTTTTTTTTATTTGTTTATTTTTTTCCCCCCAAAATTGCTTCAGCACTGCTTAGCAAAGGAAGTCTACAAAATGCATCCACAGTTTCGTTCACACTCTGTAGTCCACCCTCCCTCCCTCCCTTCCTCCCTCCATCTCTCCCTCCCTCCCTTCATCTCTCTCCTGCCCTGTTCAGTAAATTTGACGCAGCCTCTGTATCTCTGTAAGGTCACAGGCGCCTATCCTCCTCCAGCCTCTTGCCAGGCTTCTGTTCAACCTGCAAGAGCGGCCGAGGATAGGCCTCCCTGACAGTGTCGCTGCGAGCGGTCCTGTGACGATGGGCGGCGCCGGTTGACGCTTGTTTGGCGTTCTGGCTTGGATGTGCAGCACTGTTGGAGTTGGAGGGGGAGGGGATGGTTCGCACTGATTTCAAATTCCTCAAATCCCCCAAAAAAAAAAAAAAAAAAATGCATCAACGCAGACTCCCTGTTTTTGAGTGTAATGTTAAAACAGCAGTGCTGAGATCTCAGTCCGAAAGCGACAGTGTTCACCCTCGCTCCCCGCTAATCAGACCGATCAACATTCACTGGCTGTACTTGCATACATACATACATACATACATACATATAGGCATACCCTCGGTCAAGGAAATCCCTTTTCAATTTGCCTTGCATTCAATAGAATATTTACACTTTTTACAAAAGCAATTTGAATGTGTTTTTTTTTTTTTTTAAATATATAAATCCTTTCTGGTTTTATCGTTTGTCTTGTCGTCCATGTAGCTGAGCATTCCCCTCAGTGTCTGTTTATATGTGCTGGTCTACATAATGTTGCTAAAGACAGAAAGAGGTGAGGTGGGGGGAGGGAAGGGGAAAACGATTTATTTGGGGTGTGTATAATTTTTTTTTTTTTTTTTTTTGAGCTGTATAAAGTAGTTCATCGAGAGAAAGAAAGGGTCTTGATACCAGGAGGTTCAAATCCCGGCTCAGCCACTGACTCCCCTGTGTGTGTGTGTGTGTGTGTGTGTGTGTGTGTGTGTGTGTGTGTGTGTGTGTGTGTGTGTGTGTGTGTGTGTGTGTGTGTGTGTGTGTGTGTGTGTGTGTGTGTGTGTGTGTGAGACGTCAAACAAACGAGGGGAGGGCGGGGAGGGAGCATTTCTCCAGGTAACAGGAAACCCCCAAAACACTGCTGCAAAATCAACAACTCCGTCTGAAAAAAAAAAAAAAAAGTTTTTTTCTTTTCTAATCCGACTTTATTTGATTTTCCTACAGAATATGGAATATGGAGTCGCGCCAAACTCTGTGAACAAGTTTCTAAAACGGTTATACCTCAGATTTTAAAATGACAATGTGGGAACCCTTTAGAAACGTGTGTGTGTGTTCATCGTGTTCTGCTCTATACTCCCCCCCCCCCCCCTCTCACAGCAAGATTATTTTTTCTTTTTGAGGTTGGTATGTAGCCATTGGCATTCTGGTTCTTCTCGTCTCCGTGCGTGCGTGCGTGCGTGCGTTGTCGACGCATTACCGTTCCACAGTGCCCTGACGGTACAAATCTGTAGGTTTAGATTGTATTGTACATGTCTCCGCTAGTCCTTTTATTTTTTTTTACTGATGTTTCTTTTACTTTTCTCTGTTAAAAAAAAAAAGTGAATTGAATCTTCCTGGTTTAAAAAAAATCTAATAAATATATCAAATATATATTCAATAATTCTGTATATTTAGAAGTGGGTCTTTTTCTGTTGTGTTTTTTTTATTTAATGTGTTTCTAAAACAGAAAACTGAATAGTCGAAGCAGTTGGATTTTTTTTATACCATATAATATATATATATATATATAAATTCTTTTTTTTACATAATAATACATATTATAATCTCATTCTATATATATATTGCAGTCTGCTTTTGACTTCTCCCACCTGTAGAAAGCAAACCGCAAGAGCAAAACATGGCTGTCTCCTTTCCCTCTCTCTCTCTCTCTCTCTCTCTCTCTCTCTCTCTCTCTCTCTCTCTCTGTGCTTTACAATGCTTCCCTATGCTTTACCAGACCTCTCTGTGCTTTACAATGCTTCCCTATGCTTTACCAGACCTCTCTGTGCTTTACAATGCTTCCCTATGCTTTACCAGACCTCTCTGTGCTTTACAATGCTTCCCTGTGCTTTACCAGACCTCTCTGTTTTACAATGCTTCCCTATGCTTTACCAGACCTCTCTGTGCTTTACAATGCTTCCCTATGCTTTACCAGACCTCTCTGTGCTTTACAATGCTTCCCTATGCTTTACCAGACCTCTCTGTGCTTTACAATGCTTCCCTATGCTTTACCACACCTCTCTGTGCTTTACAATGCTTCCCTATGCTTTACCAGACCTCTCTGTGCTTTACAATGCTTCCCTATGCTTTACCTCACCTCTCTGTGCTTTACAATGTTTCCCTATGCTTTACCAGACCTCTCTGTGCTTTACAATGCTTCCCTATGCTTTACCAGACCTCTCTGTGCTTTACAATGCTTCCCTATGCTTTACCAGACCTCTCTGTGCTTTACAATGCTTCCCTGTGCTTTACCAGACCTCTCTGTTTTACAATGCTTCCCTATGCTTTACCAGACCTCTCTGTGCTTTACAATGCTTCCCTATGCTTTACCAGACCTCTCTGTGCTTTACAATGCTTCCCTATGCTTTACCAGACCTCTCTGTGCTTTACAATGCTTCCCTATGCTTTACCAGACCTCTCTGTGCTTTACAATGTTTCCCTATGCTTTACCAGACCTCTCTGTGCTTTACAATGCTTCCCTATGCTTTACCAGACCTCTCTGTGCTTTACAATGCTTCCCTATGCTTTACCACACCTCTGTAGACCGCACACACGCACGCACAGAGACGCACAGTCACACAAAAAAAGCCATACTAGCAGTACAGTAGCATTTCATGTTAGATTTCGAAATGTCGCATTTTTCACTGCAAAACCTTTGGCTGTAGCTGTGTGTGTTATAAAATACGAGTAATAATAATAATTTGTATCATAAACTGATTTTTTTTTTAATCAAGAACCAAATTTGTAAAAAATGTGATTTAATTATTTTTTTGTAAACTATTTTATTGCTTTTTATCCATTTTCTAAATACTATTGTCTTCTCTTTTTTTGTACTGATTTCCAGCTGGACATGCAAGTTATCTTTGTAAATAATAATAATAATAATAATATTCGTGATGGAAGAAATGCATTCACTGCAGATATTATAACTGTGTCATAGAACTCTTAGTGAGAGGATCGGGTCGTAACATGAGTTATATTTGGAATAACAATGGAGTCTCCCTGCGCTGTAAACAGAGCGCTGCACGATCCAAACACAATATTACAGCAGCAGCGTTACAAACACACACACACACACACACACACACACACACACACACACACATATATATATATATATATATATAGCGCCTTACCTGCCGTGCGCACACTGTGATACACTCAAGCACGGATGCGGACAGTGTAAAAGTGGGGATTGTAAATTACACTGAAAGCCTCAGCATTGAATTTTGGGAAGAAATGAGGGTTAACGCTGAGAGGAGCGGGACGTAAGTGAATCCACGTTTTATGTACAGATGCGTTTTTGTATCATTAATTAACGCTGTGGTTGCTGCTTGAATGTATGATCCGCTCAGGATTGTCTGCAGCCCTAACCGCAGAAGCTGGGTGAGTTTTACGGGACCTGGTTGAAAACACGTCGTTGTGTAAGGTGTGGGTTATTTGCGCAGCCTCGTTTATAGAAAGCGTATTTTTTTTTTTTTTTTACACTAAAATACAGTTCCTAGGTGTCTGTTTAATGCTACTGCCTGTCAAATATATATATATATATATATATATATATATATATTTAACACGACTGTAAACCTGGAGCCACCCTGCAATGTTAGACTTTAACCACAAGGGGGCACTCTTTGACTACTTACAAGTTTTAGAAGGATAATTGACCAGAATCGACTATAGATTTAAAATTGTTCCCAGTTTTTGCTGGTGAATTGATTTATTTAATTATTTAATTATTTATTTATTTAAAAACGATAGGGGCGTATTTTCAAATTGTTACAAAACCACAAAAAAAATGCAAGCAGTTTTACAGCTGGACTATAGAAATGGGTGAAAATTTCGGGGGACCATTCTACGTGTGAAACGTCAATGTCTTGCTAATTAAAATAATTGCCACATTTTATTATTTATTTATTTAAAGAGAATATGATTATATTATTATTATTATTTATTTCTTAGCAGACGCCCTTATCCAGGGCGACTTACAATTGTTACAAGATATCACATTATTTTTTACATACAATTACCCATTTATACAGTTGGGTTTTTACTGGAGCAATCTAGGTAAAGTACCTTGCTCAAGGGTACAACAGCAGTGTCCCCTACCAGGGATTGAACCCACAACCCTACGGTCAAGAGTCCAGAGCCCTCACCACTACTCCACACTGCGTCAACCGGCACAGAAAATAATACAAACTGAAACCAAACTGCAAAACGTCACGCATTTTGGACCACGAAACTCACGCAGGACAGAACCGCCGGACCCAGACAGGTCCCCAACCCACCCACCGCTGGATTCTGAGACCCAGGGCCACGCCACCCACAGCAGACCTATTTCATTTGAGCACCCCTCCATTAGGAGCCCTTTTCCACGGGCTCGGCTCGGTTCGGCTCGGCTCGGCTCGGTTAGCGGAAAACCTTGTTCTCGAACTTCGCTCATTAGAGAGGCCCCGCCCTGGTAGGTGGGGCTTGGATTGTGATAGGAGCTGCGATTGGCTGGCTGTGTTGGGTTCCAGGACTCCTCCCCTTCTCACATGACATAATAATGCAAGCTTGCGCGAATAATATTATTATTATTATTATTTATTTATTAGCAGACGCCCTTATCCAGGGCGACTTACAATTGTTACAAGAGATCACATTATTTTTACATACAATTACCCATTTATACAGTTGGGTTTTTTACTGGAGCAATCTAGGTAAAGTACCTTGCTCAAGGGTACAGCAGCAGTGTCCCCCACTGGGGATTGAACCCACAACCCTCCGGTCAAGAGCCCTAACCACTACTCCACACTGCTACCCATAAATAATAAAGGCTGTTTGCAGTGAAACTTCATTTGTTTACTTAAAAGGGGAGCATTTCAAAAACCGTCTAGAAAAGACGATTAAAGGACTTGCTTGTTTACGATTCACCAAGCATTATTATTATTAGTTTATTTAGCAGACGCCTTTATCCAAGGCGACTTACAGAGACTAGGGGGTGTGAACTATGCATCAGCTGCAGAGTCACTTACAACTACGCCTCACCCGAAAGACGGAGCACAAGGAGGTGAAGTGACTTGCTCAGAGTCAGTGGCTGAGGTGGGATTTGAACCCGGGACCTCCTGGTTACAAGCCCTTTTCTTTAACCACTGGACCACACAGCCTCCTGCATCGAAAGCACTTATAATAAACATTCATATTACAAAACAGGACAGCCTTAGCATATTAATACAACACATTTTCAATTACCCAGAAGAAATTAAATACATAAAACGCATTAATAATATTGTATAAATTAATTTAACTGAGCGTTTGCGTAAAGCTTAGTTAAACGTATTATCAGATTACGACTATATATATATATATATATATATATATATATATATATATATATATATATATATATAATTATTTATTTCTTAGCAGACGCCCTTATCCAGGGCGACTTACAATCGTAAGCAAATACATTTCAAGTGTTACAATACAAGTAATACAATAAGAGCAAGAAATACAATAACTTTTGTTCAAGTGTGACAAACCACAATTCAATAATACAGCAGATAATAGTGATAGTTACATCAGGATATGATTAAATAGTGATAGTTACATCAGGATGTGATTAAATACAAAGTACTACAGGTTAAACACTTGGCAGATTACAGTATTCTGAAGTACAGGATTAAATGCAGTAAAAATAGGGGGCAGATAAGAGCAAAATAAAGCACATTTATATTGATAAATTTATCCAGGACTATTGACAGACCTACAGAGCTCCATTGTTAGAGTAAAGGCGACAAAATGAAAGTAAACAACACACGTATCTTTTAATCATATAGATTTGCCGAGTGGATTTCTGATCAACTTTTGTCGTTCTTGTTTTGTAAAACACAGTTTCAAGTGTGTGCCATGCTTTGTGAAATTAGCCCATTATTTCTATAGGTTTTTGAGGTGTACGGCTATTAAAAACTAAACGCAGAAGACGACAAGAAGACACATTTAATATATTCTTCACATCGTTTAATAAAAAAATTAAAAATAAAAAAGGCGTTCTCGGTCGACATAATTCGTACAGAACACGTGTAACCGGACCTTGCACCGTTTTGAGAACAAATAACACTGTGTATACCTATAGAAAAAAGAAAATAAAAACAGTTTTTTCCTCATCACTCGCCGTAACATTTCCATCTTTAGTGAAAGAAAACAACAAAAAAAAAGAGGAGGAGGCGAAAAAAAAAAGGGGTTTGGCCCGAAGATGGCGTCTCCCAGGAAGACGTGAAACAGTCTCTGGAAGCAAAATACACAAAAATACGAACCGCGTTCCCACAAAATACAGTGTTTGTAAGCTAAAACAACTCCCGCCTTCCTAAATCCGACTCCTTTCCCCCTCCCTCCCTGTTTTATTCTTGTTTATTTCGCGACGCGGGAGTTTTTCTCTCCACTCTTGTGTTTACTAAAAAAAAAAACAGCATCGCCATCTTGGGTGAGGGCAGGCGGCAACTTCCCGAGAGAGGAGACGGTAAAGAAAGTTTTTTTTTAACGATATTAAACTGTCTATGACCGAACGGACTAGTTATTAGAAAAAAAAAAAAAAACAACTGTGTGTGTGTGTGTGAAAAAAAAAAAAGGTTGGAAGTAATAACTGCGGTTTTTTTAAAAAAAAAACTTCGCCCGCCATTTCTGTTGAGGGCTTGGAGAGCGAAGGTTGTTGTTTGGTTGTCAAGAAGATGGCGGCTCCCAGGGAGGCATGAATGAAAATTCACTTTTTTAAAACATTTTTATTTATATATCTATATCTATATCTTTATCTACAAAAGCGTCATTCTCCACATCTTCTGCGGAAACACAAGGCTTTAAAAAAAGCAACCCCGAGAGTAAGTGTCGTTTGTAAATGGTTGTGTGTGTTTTTATTTTTTATTTTATTTATATATATTTTTCTGAACGTTTTTCTGCCATTTTTCTTGAGGGATGATGAGAGAGATTTTGGGGGGGCGAAAAAAAATTATAAAAATAAATAAATAAATGAAAAAATTGTTTCCGTACAGCTCTGTTTAATGCGATAACTTTAGCGTAAGAAAAAACTAACTAACTAAAAAGAAAAAAAAAGCACATTGTACTTTTAATATAGTCTTTGTTTAACTATATGTGGGGTGGAGGGGTCAGAGAACGCATTGCTTTTATTTTTTAAAAAAAAGTAACTAGCCTCATATTAAAATTATAAATTGTTGTCATTTTTTTTTTTAAATGGTAAAGTAAAATTAATAAATACTACGTGTTGCATTTTGACCACCAATTCGTTGGTCTTGTATTTTTGTGAGGAGGGAAGGAAGGAGGGAGGGGGGGAGGGGGGGCAATTATTTATCATTATTAAATATCGATATATTATAAATATTTATAATTTTTGAGGCAAATCGACATCAACTCGCAGCGTCAATCTCCAAAAAGGGGTTGCTGTTGTCTTCTTAAAAGAGATTTTTCTTTTTTTGTATGTGTGTGTGTGTGCGTGCCGGCCCCCTTTAGGTAGATTTATTTATTTATTTATTTATTTGATTATTTAATTTTATTTATTTATATATATATTTTATCCGCCATTTATTGGACTGGAGGAGGAGGGGGGGGGAGCGGTTTGTACACACAAGATGGTGGCTCCCACAGCTTGGCACCGCTTTACAGCTGAAGAAATCTTGTAAAAAATAATTAAAAAGAGTCTTTTTCCCCCCCCCAAAAAAAGGAGCTGAGGAGAGGGCGTCTGCAAAAGGTCTTTTTTTTGGGATTTGTCACCTCGGAGTAGCGTTTCTTCTCCATCTCTCTCTCTCTCTCTCTCTAGCCGGCTTGCTTATCTTCTGCTGTGTTGGTTTTGTTTTTGGGGGGGTGGGTGGGAGGATATGCCGGCTCCCCCCTGACCCCCAAATAAATCAACAAATAAACGTTTCTTAAAGGATATACACACTTTTTAATTTTAAAATACATCGCATTAAACCTGGGGGGGGATATATAAAGCTCCCCCCCCCCTCTCTCCTCCCTCTCCTCACGCTAATCTTGTGTAGTTTTTTTTTTTAAAGTTGTTTTTATAAAGGATTGCTTTTTTGTTTTTTTTTTTTTAAAAAAAAGAAGTAATGAGTTCTGCTGTTTCGGTGGGCTCCGGAACCAGCACCGCGGCGACCGGCTCTCCTCTGCAGCCCCGGTGGAAGCGGGTTCTGGGATGGTCCGGTCCGGTTCCGAGGCCGCGGCACGGCCACCGGGCCGTAGCGATCAAGGAATTAATGGTTGTTTTCGGAGGTGGAAACGAGGGGATAGTTGATGAGTTGCACGTTTATAACACAGGTAAGACCATTTATTATTATTATTATTATTATTATTATTATTATTATTAATGTACAGCGGCGCTGATGTGCTGTATTAATTTTCATAGACACTCTACCCCTCACTTTATTTATGTACACGTTTAAGTGTTTTTAAATTTGTATATATATATATTTTTTATTGTTAATACAATATTCATGAACTGATTTTTGTTTTAAAAGTCGTAGAAAAATAACCGTGCTTGAAAGACACGAGCGGTACCAGAAAACAAAAATATATATATATTTTTTTTATCCGAATCTTTCACAAATTACAGGAAATAATGTTTTTTTTATTATTATTATTATTAATTTTATTTAGCTTGGTTTATATAGTTTTTTGGGTATGTTTTGACAATTGTTTTTTTTAAATTATTTTGCATATATTATAAAAAGAGACGCGCGCACTTTTTTCTTAACTGTCAAACAGCGAGTTCATAGATAATTAATTTTATTTATTTAATTATAGTGGTTACATGTTCTTGTAGGAAAGTGTCACTATTTATCATATATATATATATATGGTTTGTTTTTATTGAGGAGGACAAAAAAAACAACGCAGAAATATTCTACTGTATACAAAAAGTTTTAAAAAAAAAAACACCAAGAGAAATGGCGGGTTAAATTAAAATGGGTGCCGCGGTCTCCGCCGGCTTTCAGTCAGGCAGTGCAAAATTATATTTTTGGCGCCACAACGCCAAAAAAAATAAAAATAATTAAAATAAAATGTGTCATTTTATATTTATAGATATTTACGTGACATATTTTGCGGATTATTAATAATATCGATGGCCCCGCTACTTTCACGTAGTGGAGTGACAACGCCATCTTGAAGCTAAAATATATCCCAGAAGCTGGCAGATTTTATTTTATTTTATTTTATTTATTTATTTATTTATTTATTTATGAAGCCGGGGATATAATCTTACCAGAATGTCTTCTAGAAATAGACATATTTTATAGTCACAATGAACCACCCGCGAAATAGTACCTAGCTGTCATTGTGTTTTCGTTTGGTTATTTTGAGCTCTCTCAAAAAATTAGTAATGTTTTTGTGTCCGTTGTAATATCATATGATAGCGGGGCGCCGTGTTGTGAAACTCAAATATTAAAATAACTGACCGTGGAAAGAAAAAAAACAAAAAACATAATTTTACTGTTTGTTTTGTTTTCCCAACGTAGACGGCATTTCTCTGCTGCATACTTGGCTTTTACAGCCAATTAAAACGAAACTATTTTGATCCGGTTTTATGCAAGAATTACTTCGTGTGTTGGTGTAATGATCCAGTCCAGGTTTTACTAGCAGCTTGATCAGCCCCCAGTGTGTCTAGCTAACAAGCTCAGGTGTGTCTGATTATAAAACTCACAGTGAAAACCAAAACCAGGACTGGATCACACTGCTCTGCAACGACGGTGCATTCCACATCAAATACAATTATGTGAATTAAATGTTGAAATTTAGTTTTAAGACGCTGAGAGACTTCTAGTGGAAACGTTTGCCGTTGAATTTATGAAGTTTCTTTTAGTGTTTCTGTTGAAGACGCTGAGAAAGACTTCTAGTGGAAACGCTTGCTGTTGAATTTATGAAGTTTCTTTCAGTGTTTCTATTGAAGACACTGAGAAAGACTTCTAGTGGAAACGTTTGCCGTTGAATTTATGAAGTTTCTTTTAGTGTTTCTATTGAAGACGCTGAGAAAGACTTCTAGTGGAAACGTTTGCCGTTGAATTTATGAAGTTTCTTTTAGTGTTTCTATTGAAGACGCTGAGAAAGACTTCTAGTGGAAACGTTTGCCGTTGAATTTATGAAGTTTCTTTCAGTGTTTCTATTGAAGACGCTGAGAAAGACTTCTAGTGGAAACGTTTGCCATTGAATTTATGAAGTTTCTTTTAGTGTCTCTATTGAAGACGCTGAGAAAGACTTCTAGTGGAAACGCTTGCCAGTGAATTTATGAAGTTTCTTTTAGTGTCTCTATTGAAGACGCTGAGAAAGACTTCTAGTGGAAACGTTTGCCGTTGAATTTATGAAGTTTCTTTCAGTGTCTCTATTGAAGACGCTGAGAAAGACTTCTAGTGGAAACGTTTGCCATTGAATTTATGAAGTTTCTTTCAGTGTCTCTATTGAAGACGCTGAGAAAGACTTCTAGTGGAAACGTTTGCCATTGAATTTATGAAGTTTCTTTCAGTGTTTCTATTGAAGACACTGAGAAAGACTTCTAGTGGAAACGTTTGTCATTGAATTTATGAAGTTTCTTTCAGTGTTTCTATTGAAGACACTGAGAAAGACTTCTAGTGGAAACGTTTGCCATTGAATTTATGAAGTTTCTTTCAGTGTCTCTATTGAAGACGCTGAGAAAGACTTCTAGTGGAAACGCTTGCCAGTGAATTTATGAAGTTTCTTTTAGTGTCTCTATTGAAGACGCTGAGAAAGACTTCTAGTGGAAACGTTTGCCGTTGAATTTATGAAGTTTCTTTCAGTGTCTCTATTGAAGACGCTGAGAAAGACTTCTAGTGGAAACGTTTGCCATTGAATTTATGAAGTTTCTTTCAGTGTCTCTATTGAAGACGCTGAGAAAGACTTCTAGTGGAAACGTTTGCCATTGAATTTATGAAGTTTCTTTCAGTGTTTCTATTGAAGACACTGAGAAAGACTTCTAGTGGAAACGTTTGTCATTGAATTTATGAAGTTTCTTTCAGTGTTTCTATTGAAGACACTGAGAAAGACTTCTAGTGGAAACGTTTGCCATTGAATTTATGAAGTTTCTTTCAGTGTCTCTATTGAAGACGCTGAGAAAGACTTCTAGTGGAAACGTTTGCCATTGAATTTATGAAGTTTCTTTCAGTGTTTCTATTGAAGACACTGAGAAAGACTTCTAGTGGAAACGTTTGTCATTGAATTTATGAAGTTTCTTTCAGTGTTTCTATTGAAGACACTGAGAAAGACTTCTAGTGGAAACGTTTGCCGTTGCACCTGTAGCCCCCCCCCCCACGATTCGTGTGATTATAAGTTTAACCGCTCTGTATTGTGTGTGTGTGTATTGTGTGTTTTTATTGTATTTGTGCTGTCTGTCTTTGACACAGCTGGTGGTACTCGCCATGTATCGCAACTGCTTCCACAGCTGCGTCGGGTTTAAAAATAGGTCCCCGATCTGGTCCTCTTGCGATATTGCAACTGAAACATGCAAACAGAAGGAAAGAAAATAAATAAATAAATAAAACAATTTTGGTTAGTCTGCAAGCAAGGTGCCTAGTGTAGAAGGCTCAGAGGAGGAGACCCTGCATGCTGTAATAAAAATAAAAATTATATTTTATTCATGTCTTGATTTATTATTATTATTATTATTATTATTATTATTATTATTATTTATTTCTTAGCAGACGCCCTTATCCAGGGCGACTTACAATTGTTACAAGATATCACATTATTTTTACATACAATTACATTCTTTATTGCACATTATTTTTACATACAATTACCCATTTATACAGTTGGGTTTTTACTGGCGCAATCTAGGTAAAGTACCTTGCTCAAGGGTACAGCAGCAGTGTCCCCCCACCTGGGATTGAACCCACGACCCTCCGGTCAAGAGTCCAGAGCCCTAACCACTACTCCACACTGCTGCCCTATATATATATGCTGATTTATATGTTAGTGTGCGTGCATGTGTGTGTGTGTGCGCGCGTTTGCTTCTTACAGAATGTGTCCCTCTCGCGGTTTTCTTGTAGCTGTTCAGATTACAAGCTGTGTCCCGCTTGTGTTTTTTTTTTTTTTTTTTTAAATTGGTAGGGGGAAAATAACTTTCTGAAAAACAGTGCTGTTCTGAAGTGATAAGGCAGTCAGCTGGGTGTAATTCCAAAGCTGAGCTGTGAGGGGGGGCAGCAGAGAGTCAATTTTTATTATTTATTTATTTATTTATTTATTTATTTATTTATTTATTTATTTAATTATTAGTTTATTTAGCAGACGCCTTTATCCAAGGCGACTTACAGAGACTAGGGTGTGTGAACTATGCATCAGCTGCAGAGTCACTTACAACTACGTCTCACCCGAAAGACGGAGCACAAGGAGGTGAAGTGACTTGCTCAGGGTCACAGGGAGTGAGCCTGGATTTGAACCCGGACCCTCCTGGTCGCAAGCCCTTTTCTTTAAACTCCTAAACTCCTATTTGCATAACAGATTAAAAAAGCTGTTGGCAGTTTTAAGGTAGGTGCGTTTTTTTAGACCACGGGCGGAACAGAAGAATCAAGGAGAACAAACTGATAAATCGACTCAATCCCACGATGCCTGGAGCTGTAAACAGGAAGGAGTGGCGCGATCGTTTCATCGTTGGCTGTGTAGTGAATGACATCAAAAAACGATTGATAGATTATTTATTTATTTCTTAGCTGACGCCCTTATCCAGGGCGACTTACAATTGTTACAAGATATCACATTATTTTTACATACAATTCCCCATTTATACAGTTGGGTTTTTACTGGAGCAATCTAGGTAAAGTACCTTGCTCAAGGGTACAGCAGCAGTGTCCCCCCACCTGGGATTGAACCCACGACCCTGCGGTCAAGAGTCCAGAGCCCTGACCACTACTCCACACTGCTGACCTTCAGCAGAAATGAGGGAGTGTAGCTGCCATGGCATCAAAAGCCTGGAGGTACCTCCACTGTTTGTTTTCAAACACGCTTTCCCTTGACAAGGTCAAACGCTGGGAAGAAGTTGATATGTGTATAATTTATTTATTTATTTATTTGAATTCCAGCCACAAACCAGTGGTTCATCCCGGCAGTGCGTGGCGATATCCCCCCGGGATGCGCTGCCTATGGATTCGTGTGCGACGGGACGAGGCTGCTGGTGTTCGGAGGGATGGTGGAGTACGGGAAATACAGCAACGACCTGTACGAACTGCAGGTAGGGGCTGCGCGTTGACTACCTCTCGATCTCTTAACAACTTACTGAGGAGTCATTCAGCAGAGGCTTTTATCCACAGCGACTTACAGAGACCAGGGGGGTGAACTCTGCATCATCATCATCATCATCTGCTGCTGCAGAGTCACTTCCAATAGGAGCTCGTTTGTTTGACGTCTCGTCCGAAGGACGGAGCACAAGGAGGTGAAGTGACTTGCTCAGGGTCTCTCACACACACAGACACACACACACACACACAGGGAGTCAGTGGCTGAGCCGGGATTTGAACCTCCTGGTATCCAGACCCTTTCTCTAACCGCTGGATCCCTGAGCCTGCTTTTGTTTGTCTCCACCCGGTGGATAAATACTGACATTACACCCAGGACTAGGATCACCTTGTTGCAGGGATGGTAACGAGACTCCTGTTGCACAGCAGTGTCACCCATTCCAGGTTTTACTAGCAGCTTGATCAGCCCCAGTGTGTCTAGCTAACAAGCTCAGGTGTGTCTGATTATTAAACTCCTAGTGAAACCAGGACTGGATCAACCTGCTACGCAGCAGGAGTCTGATTTCCATCCCAGTCCTTAATGTTTTTTTTTTTGTTCTGTTTTGTTTTCACGTTTGCAGGCCAGCAGGTGGGAATGGAAGAAGTTGAAACCCAAAGCCCCCAAAAACGGCCCCCCTCCCTGCCCCCGCCTGGGGCACAGCTTCTCCCTGGTGGGTAACAAGTGCTACCTCTTCGGGGGTCTGGCCAACGACAGCGAGGACCCCAAAAACAACATTCCCAGGTACGCAGGCCAAAATTAATAATAATAATAATAATAATAATGTTATGAATTGGTCATTTAGCAGACGCTTTTATCCAAAGTGACTTACAGAGACTAGGAGGGTGAACTCTGCATCATCAACAACTGCTGCTGCTGCTGCTGCAGAGTCACTTCCAATAGGAGCTCGTTTGTTTTACGTCTCATCTGAAGGACGGAGCACAAGGAGGTTCAGTGACTTGCTCAGGGTCACACACACACACACTCACACTCACACACACAATCGCACACACACAGGGAGTCGGTGGCTGAGCCGGGATTTGAACCTCCTGGTATCGAGCCCCTTTCTCTAACCGCTGGACCCCCGAGCCTGCTTCTGATACACCCGTCTAGTCTGTGGTCAGCTGTTCTTCAGAATGTATACAAAGTCTTTGACCTGCACACAGAATTGATTCCCCAACTCCTTCGAAGGACTTGATATTTTAGAGACGCTGCAGTGATAAGAACTGTTCCACTTTGTTCAACTGCTTTTCCGATTTGGTGACGAAAATGTTCAAATTTCCCAAAGTGTGGCAAGTTTGTCATTTTTAATTTAATGAGTTTCTCTTTTTGGGGAGGGGAAAACTAAATGCCTGTTTCTCGTCCGTGTGTGCATGTCTGCGTGCGCGCAGGTATCTGAACGACCTGTACATCCTGGAGCTGCGCGCGGGCTCCAGCGCGGTCGGCTGGGACATGCCCATCACGTACGGGGTCCTGCCCCCCCCGCGGGAGAGCCACACCGCCGTGGTCTACACGGAGAAGGACAGCAAGAAGTCCCGACTGGTCATCTACGGGGGCATGAGCGGCTGCCGGCTCGGGGACCTGTGGACCCTGGACATCGGTGAGGAGACGCACTCTCACACACACATTCTCACACAGACAGACACGCTCACTCACACACTCCGACAGACAGACAGACATATATATATATATATATATATGAATTAACCGTATTGCCCTACAAGCGTTCTCCAACAGAAGCATTCTTCAGAAAGTTTTTATATCATTATCTTCAATTAGGGGCTGCCGAGCAGAATAGACATACATCCAATTTCTTGCATGTGCCAAGAACGCATTTATGTCGCACACAAAATATTAATTTTTAAATAGTTTAGTTTATTGCATTTTTTTCTAAATATGCAATAAACTATTTAATGTTGTGTGTGCCATAAATTAGTTCTTTGCACATGCAAGAAATTGGATATACACACACATACATACAGTGTAATATCTAATGAATAATATCTAATGAATGGAAATCATTAGATATTACACACTGCTAAGTTTTCTCTCTCTCTCTCTCTCTCTCTCTCTCTCTGTGTGTTTCTTCTGCAGACACCCTGACGTGGAGCAAGCCCACCCTGAGCGGCACGGCCCCCCTGCCACGCAGCTTACACTCCACCACCACCATCGGAAACAAGTTGGTACCACAGGGCACAGAGTCCCGAGAGAGAGAGAGAGAGAGTGTGTGTGTGTGTGTGTGTGTGTGTGTGTGTGCTTTTTTGTTCCCTCTCGAAAACAAGCTGGCTGTGCTAACTTCAGTCTCCGTGCCTCAAGCCTGCCCTGGACTGGAGGGAGCCCCCTTTCTCTTAGGGGAGTGAGGGAGGGAGGGAGGGAGCAGTTCAGTCTCCGTGCCTCAAGCCTGCCCTGGACTGGAGGGAGCCCCCCTTCTCTTAGGGGGGTGAGGGAGGGGTTCAGTAAAGTGTTTAATATCTCTCTCTCTCTCTCTCTCTCTCTCTCCCTCTCTCTCTCTCTCTCTCTCTCTCTCTCTCTCTCTCTCTCTCTCTCTCTCTCTCTCTCTCTCTCTCTCTCTGCAGGATGCATGTGTTTGGTGGTTGGGTTCCTCTCGTCATGGATGATGTGAAGGTAGCGACTCACGAGAAGGAGTGGAAATGCACCAACACCCTGGCCTGCCTCAATCTGGGTAGGTCGCATGCACGCATAGGAACTAAGAACAATGGGGGGGGGGGGGGGGGGGGGGTGGCGGCGTCTTGTTCATTATTTTTATTGTGTGGGGGGCCAGGTTGCTAAATGTGGATGTAATTTTGTAGCTCGAAATTAATCTGTGTCTATCTCCCCTCTTCTCTCTATCCCCCTCTTCTCTCTATCACCCTCTTTCTCTCTATTCCCCTATTTCTCTCTCTGTGTCCCCCTCCTCTCTCTATCCTCCCTCTTTCTCCCTCCCTCTCTGTGTCTCTCTTCCTCCTCTCTCTCCCCCTCCTCTCTCACTCCCCTCTCCTCTCCCCTCCTCTCTCTATCCTCCCTCTTTCTCCCTCCCTCTGTGTCTCTCTTCCTCCTCTCTCTCTCACTCCCCTCTCCTCTCCCCCTCCTCTCTCTATCCTCCCTCTTTCTCCCTCTCTCTCTCTCTCCCTCCCCCCTCCTCTCTCTCCCCCCTCTCCAGACACGATGACGTGGGAGCCCATTCAGATGGACACCCTGGAGGATAACGTCCCGCGCGCGCGGGCGGGGCACTGCTCCGTGTCCATCAACTCGCGCCTCTACGTGTGGAGCGGCCGGGACGGCTACCGCAAGGCCTGGAACAACCAGGTGTGCTGCAAGGACCTGTGGTACCTGGAGACAGGTGAGAGCAACACAGAGCTGTGTGAAGAGATCCACACACACACACACACAACCAGGTGTGCTGCAAGGACCTGTGGTACCTGGAGACAGGTGAGAGCAACACAGAGCTGTGTGAAGAGATCTATACACACACACACACAACCAGGTGTGCTGCAAGGACCTGTGGTACCTGGAGACAGGTGAGAGCAACACAGAGCTGTGTGAAGAGATCTATACACACACACACACAACCAGGTGTGCTGCAAGGACCTGTGGTACCTGGAGACAGGTGAGAGCAACACAGAGCTTTTGTGAAGAGATCTACACATACACACACAGCATCCCTATGTAGTGCTCTATATATACACACACACACACACCAGAACCAGGGTCTACAGCTGTGGCTGAAAGTTTTAGGCTCTGCTCGAGTCATACAAAAAACATTATGAGCATGATTTAGGTATTTTATTCAACATCCTGTCATCAAAGAAACTACCAAATGATATTGCAAAAAAAAAAAAAAAAAAGGTGTCTTCCTTTGAGGAGCAGCATTGAAAACTCTACTAAACTCTATCAAAACTGGGGAGTGAAATGTATATCTTTTGAAGTATTTGGTAACCCCCCCCCCCCACAGAGAAGCCGCCCGCCCCCTCCCGGGTGCAGCTGGTCCGAGCCAACACCAACTCCCTGGAGGTGAGCTGGGGGGCGGTCCCCACCGCGGACAGCTACCTGCTGCAGCTGCAGAAATACGACATCCCAGCAGCCGCTGCGGCCACCTCCCCTGTGCTGAACCCCGTCTCCTCGCTGCCAGCCAGCCACCCCAAGAGCCCCGCCCCAGCGGCCTCCGCCCAGAGCCTGCCCCACTCCGGGGTCACCCTGCTGCCCCAGGCCGGCTCCCCCTCCCCCTCCGGACTGCCGGTGCTGCCCACCATGCCAGGGAGCCCGCTGGGGGCCGCCACTGCCCGAGGACCAGGTCGGGGATCAGCGATAACGTAGAGATTTCTCTCTCTGTGAATGTGTGTGTGTTTGTTTCTCTCTGTCAGTATGTGTCTCTCTTTCTCTGTTTATGTCTCTGTGCCTGTGTTGCTATTTCTCTGACTCGGTGTGTGTCTCTCTCTCTCTCTGTCTCTCTCTCTCTCTCTCTCTCTCTCTCTCTGTGAATGATGTGTGTGTGTGTGTGTTTGTTTCTCTCTGTCAGTGTGTGTCTCTCTTTCTCTGTTTGTCTCTGTGCCTGTGTTGCTATTTCTCTGATTTGGTGTCTCTCTCTCTCTCTCTCTCTCTCTCTCTCTCTCTGTGAATGATGTGTGTGTGTGTGTGTTTGTTTCTCTCTGTCAGTGTATGGCTCTCTTTCTCGGTCTATGCCTCTGTGCTTGTGTTGCTATTTCTCTGACTCAGTGTGTGTCTCTCTCTCTCTCTGTGAACATTGTGTGTGTGTTTTTCTCTGTCAGTGTGTGTGTGTGTCTCTCTTTCTTTCTCTGTGCCTGTGTTGCTATTTCTCTGACTCGGTGTGTGTGTGTCTCTCTCTCTCCTGTGTCTTTCGCGTGCTGCCTCTGTCTCTCGTGCTGCCTCTGTCTCTCATGCTGTCTCTGTCTCTCGTGCTGTCGCTTTCTTGTCTGTCTTAAAGTATATTTAGAGAAATCGTTTCTTTTTATTCTCATCTCCTTTACACACAACATGATACTAAATTACTGTAAATGTCGAAAGCAAAGATGAATACTCCAAACTACTTTTAAAGACAGACTTTATTTATGGAATATTTTTTTTTAATTTAGAATTGCCGTATGTGTTTTCAATGTAACTGTTCAAAACTAGTAAAAAAAAAAAAAAAAAAAAAAGTGTCGCCAGTAACTTCATCAGTTCCTGCGTAGTGTGGCTGTTTGTATTTCCTGGTCTTCCCAGCGCACGCCCGCTCCTACCCGTTTTCTTCTCTGACCTGTGCATGCTGTTATTCCACAGCCATCCTCAAGGTGGCAGCGCCTCAGTCCAGCGGCACCTCCATCGTCACGGTGAGGCATGCGAGCCAGGCCGGCAAGTCTCCTGTCACCGTGACCTCACTTCCTGCCGGCGTGCGGATGGTCATGCCCACGCAGAGTGGCCAGGTAAGTGCCCAATCAGAACCTGTTGTTGTTTTTTATATAGAAATAATATTGTATTGATCTCTATTGACACTCATAGAATAGAAAATCATAGAGATGGAAATATGACTCCCATTGCATAGCGGTTTGATCCATTCCAGGTTTCACTAGGAGTTTAATACTAAGACACACATGAGCTTGTTACCTAGACACACTGGCAGCGGTGTGGAGTAGTGGTTAGGGCTCTGGACTCTTGACCGGAGGGTCGTGGGTTCAATCCCAGGTGGGGGGACACTGCTGCTGTACCCTTGAGCAAGGTACTTTACCTAGATTGCTCCAGTAAAAACCCAACTGTATAAATGGGTAATTGTATGTAAAAATAATGTAATTGCATGTAAAAATAATGTGATATCTTGTAACAATTGCCCTGAATAAGGGCGTCTGCTAAGAAATAAATAATAGTAATCAAGCTGGTAGTAAAACCTGGAATGGGTGGCCCTGCTGTGCAATTGGAGTCTTTATGTTCTGTTCACACACACACACACACACACACTGCTTTTATACTGCGAGTGTAGATGTAACTGGATGGTGTCTGTCTGCTTCTTGATTCGTTTTACCAAAGGTTAAATCAATCCATTCATTTATTCATTGCTGTGTTTGTGTTCCCGCCCCCCCCTCAGCCAGTGGGAAGCAGCCCCCAGATGAGCGGGATGGCCGCATTGGCTGCTGCAGCCGCCGCCACCCAGAAGATCCCGCCCTCGGCCACACCCACCATGCTGAACGTTCCGGCCGGAGCCACGATCGTCAAGACGATGGCCCTGACCTCCGGGTCGTCCGCGGTCAAAGTGGCGTCCCCGATCATGGTAAAGAGGCTCTGCCACAAGAAAACTCAGCGTTTCCACAGAGTAACGTGACTTTAACATATTGAATTGCACCCCAGCGCTGTGGAGCTTTTCACCCTCTATGCTTAACAAAAATATTGACAAAAGAGATGGAAGGGGGTGCGACATTTCAAATTTCTAACATGAAATGCTACTGGCTTCCTTACGGTAGACTCTTTTTTTTTTTTTTTTTTTTGTGATATTATTTTGTAGTTTCTTTTGATTTTAACACGATAAATAATGTTCATATTTATTATTATTATTATTATTATTATTATTATTATTATATTTATTTTAAATTGCATCAATTCCGTTGCAAAACATTTGTCTGTAGCTGTAGTCACTTATATTTTTTTAAAAATACGTTTGACCACAGCTGTTCTCTCTCGCTCTCCCCCCTCTCTCTCTCTTGCTCTTTCTCTCTGTCTCCCTCTGTCTCTCTCTTTCTCTTCTCTCTCTCTTGCTCTCTCTCCCCCCTCTGTATCCCTCTCTCCTCTCCTCTCTCCCCCTCTGTGTCCCTCCCTCCCTCTCTCTCTCCCCCCTCTGTGTCTCTCCCTCTCTCTCTCCCCCCTCTGTGTCCCTCTCTCTCTCCCTCTCTCTGCTCTCCTCTCTCCGCTCTCTAACTCTCTCTCTCTGCTCTCCTCTCTCTGCTCTCTCTCCCCCCCTCTGTGTCCCTCTCCCTCTCTCTCCTCTCCTCTCCTCTCACCCTCCCTCTCTCTCTCCCCCCTCTCTCTCTCTCTCTCTCTCTCTCTCTCTCTCCCCCTCTCTCTCTCTGTGCTCTCGCCCCCCCCTCTCTCTCTCAGGTCAGTAACCCCGCCACGCGGATGCTGAAGACGGCAGCAGCTCAGGTGGGCACCTCCGCCTCGTCCACGGGCAACACTCCCACGCGGCCCATCATCACCGTGCACAAGTCCGGCACGGTGACCGTGGCACAGCAAACGCAGGTCGTGACCACCATGGTGGGAGGAGTCACCAAAACCATCACACTGGTGAAGAGCCCCATTACCATGCCAGGGGGCAGCGCGCTGGTGAGAATGATTTTAAATTATACGTTTGGCAAGACCCCTTTTATCCAAGGAGACCGTACTTACACGGGTGTTACAGGGCAGTGTCGTTTACACTGCATGTGCAAATAATAACTCTACTAAAATGAAATATGCAACGAGTATCTGCTCTGTTATTGAATCGTATTTTGTCGTACTTGCTAGAACCAAAGTCGTTGTATTTATCTTGCTCTTAATTGTATTATCACTTGTACTGTGATTCTTGAAATGTATTTTTGTTTACGGCTGTAAGTCGCCCTGGATAAGGGCGTCTGCTAAGAAATAAATAATAATATTAAGTTAAGATTACAGCAAGTCTTAACTACAGTGACGGATTAGCAGTGCAAGGGGTAGCGCATCAGCTGAGGATCCAGTAACGTGATGCTGGGGTCAGGCGAGTCCAGTGAACAGCAGGAGGGGTAGAGCTACAATATATACCAACTGGACCAGGAACGCTTTGACACCAGCCTCCTGGGGTCGGTTGTAATTCGTTTTTCTATTCAAAGTCACCAAGCAACAATCGCAGGTTCAAATACAGAAGCCTGCCCGGTCTTGTATTGTGATTTGCGTCTCTTTGTGTCCTGGGTGTATTGTCAGCCCCCTATTTGATGTGCCAACTTATCTTGCTAGGGGAATCCTTTTTTTATATTGATTTTAATAGTTTTGTTTTGCTAGTTCAGCTTCTGTTCTTTAGTGTTCTGAATGAAATATTCGCTGCTTTTTAGATGAAATGGTAGCCTTATCAGTCTAGAGATGACAAAGGAGGAGGAGAGGCAATGCGTTTTTTTTTTTTATTGGACTAAGCTAAACAAGAATTTATTTCGTTGAAGACCTCAGAGGTCTCCTTCAGGTGAAAGTTCGAGAGATTGGTGTTTACATTCAAAGGTGGCATAAAAACTTTTAACAAAATTGAAATGTGTAAAAAAAAAAGTGTATGTATATGTGTGTGTGTGTGTGTGTGTATATATATATATATATATATATATATATATATATATATATATATATATATATATATATATATATATATATATATATATATATATATTTTTTCTCTTGTCTGTTAGATCTCCAATTTGGGTAAAATGATGTCCGTTATGCAGACGAAGCCAGTCCAGACATCGTCCCACACGGGGCAAGCAGCATCAAACTCCCTCGCTCAGCTCATACAGGTGGGAGTCAAGTCGGAGGGGGTGGGGGGTGGGGGATGGGGGGGGGGGGGGACGGAGAAGGAGGCATTAAACCCAGAACGCTAATAAACACACTGTTTTATTTTTAATAAATTTAAAACAAGCATGTGTCGTGTATAGAAATAAGACTCCAGTTGCACAGAGGTTTGATCCGTTCCTGGTTTGCGTTATGCGTTTTTAATAATGACACACCTGAGCTTGTTACCTAGACATTGTTGATCAAGCTGGTAGTAAAACCTGGACTGGGTGACACTGCTGTGCAATAGGAGTCTGATTCCCATCCCTGCAGTGTGGTATTTTCAGTGCAGTAATATGCAAATGTTAACTCCATTCTTTCTTTTTCTCTCCTTTCTTTTTCGCTCTCTCTCCTTTCATTCTTTCTCTTTCTCCTTTCATTCTTTATCTCTCCTCTCCTCTCTCTCTCTCTCTCTCTCTCTCTCTCTCTCTCTCTCTCTCTCTCTCTCTCTCCCAGGCTAAAGGGCAGCTCCCAGCCGGCACCATTCTGAAGCTGGTCACCTCTGCCGACGGCAAACCGACCACCATCATCACCACGTCGCAGGCCGGAGTCACCGGCAACAAGCCCACCATCCTGGGCATCAGCAGCATGTCCCCGACCGCCACCAGCAAACCGGGCACCACCACCATCATCAAGACCATCCCCATGTCTGCCATCATGACCCAGCCCGGGGTCACAGGTGAGCGAGCTTCACCTCTTCACACTGCGCGTCTAGTAGTAGTATTATTATTATTATTATTATTATTATTATTATTGAGTTACTTAGCAGATGCTTTTTGATTTACTTTTTTTTTATATCAAATTTAAAAACGCATCTGTTTTGAGTTGGCGTGTTGATTTGAGCTAGATTGCTTGGCTTTATTTTTTATTTTTTGGGGTGTTTTATTCTGAAATGCCCTGCTTTGCATAAAGAGGTCCAAGTTGTGTTGTGTTGTGTTGTGTTGTATTGTATTGTATTGTATTGTATTGGTGGTCCAGTGGATAAAAGCCTTTGCTGAATGACTAATAATAATAATAATAATAATAATAATAATAATAATAATAATATTGTTTCTCTCTGTTCCTCCAGGAGTGACCAGCAGCCAGGGCATGAAGTCCCCCATCACCATCATCACCACCAAGATGATGACGTCCGGTACAGGATCCCCGGCCAAATTCATCACCGCCATGCCCAAACTGAGCGGCGGGCCCGGCCAGCAGGGGCTCACGCAGGTCAGCGCCGTGCCAAGCGGGCAGCGGCCGAAGCACCACACTGCACAGTGCTGCTGCTTACTGCTGTGAACCACTCCTGTTATTCATTCAGCACACGCTTTCATCCGAAGCGACTTGCAGAGACTAGGGGGGTGAACTCTGCATCATCATCATCATCAACAGCTGCTGCTGCTGCTGCAGAGTCACTTCCAATAGGAGCTTGTTTGTTTGACGTCTCATCCGAAGGACGGAGCACAAGGAGGTTCAGTGACTTGCTCAGGGTCACACACACACACACACACACAGGGAGTCAGTGGCTGAGCCGGGATTTGAAGAATAATAATAATAATGACTGTGTTTGTTGCTTGTGCTGTGACACATTCAGCTTAAAATCGACAGGGAGAGACGCACGTTTTAAAGATAAATGACATCATATAAGAAAACGACAGTAGTTTTAGTTAGTCCAGTGTGCCGTGCTACAATGCTAGTGGTTGTCATAACAGTTAATAATAGTCTTGTGTTTGTAACTTGGGAGTGTACTGCTAATCAAGATGAGAGTGCGCAGCTGTGGCCAAAAGCTTTGCATCACCTAGAATTTTAGGATGTTATTTAACAGAAAACTATATGAACATAGTTTTGTTTTTATTCAACATGTAATCAAATAAACTACAAAATTATATCACAAAAAAAGTCTGCCGGAAGCCATAATAGCAGCACAGTGACCTTTTTCAGTTTTTTCCCCGTTAAGTATCTGGGGGTAAAACTCCGTAGCGCCGGTGTGTAATTCAACATGTTAACTTTATTCAGCAGGTTTCATTCGACTTTTATGAAGCACAGTTAGTTCTCACACGCTCACTCAACTTGATTAGACGCAGCCACAGAACACTTAGAAACAAGTGTCATTTTGTGGCGTATAACCCTGAATCTCTCCCCCCTCCCTCCCCTCCCCCGCAGGTGGTTTTGAAGAGCGCCCCAGGCCAGCCCGGTACGTACCTGCGCACTGTCCCGATGGGAGGGGTCAGGCTGGTCACCCCGGTCACCATGTCCTCCATCAAGCCTAACGTCACCACGCTGGTGGTCAAGGGAACCACAGGTGGGTGGAGTGGAGGGCTGGGAGGGGTGAAGTTTACTAATGTAGTCTTAAGATTTCAATTTAGAAAAAAAAATCCAAGTGTGCTGTGCAGTACGCATTCTCGATGCCATTGTGACAGCAGACGTGTTGATAATAGTGTGAGCTTCTAACTCAGACTCCTGGCTCCTGATCATTTCAATATTAATAATAATAATAATAATAATAATAATAATAATAATAATAATAATAATAATAATAATACTAATAATAATAATAATACTAGACTTCATTGAGGGGAGCTCTGAGCCCCAGGACTGGGTGCAGCAGCAGCAGCAGCAGCAGGGCTAGTGTGAGTTTCTAACCCTGCTCTAACTCCTGGCTCCTGATCATTTCAATAATAATAATAATAATAATAATAATAATAATAATAATAATAATAATAATAATAATACTAGACTTCATTGAGGGGAGGGGGGAGATGGGGAAACTAGGGAGTGTTTCATAGCTGCTTGAAGTCACAGGCGATGCACGCTGACCCCGTTTCCCTTCTCCAGGAGTGACCACCCTCGGCACGGTCACTGGCACCGTGTCCACCAGCCTGGCGGGTGGCAACGTGGCCGGCGCCAACGCCTCCCTGGCCACGCCCATCGCCACACTGGGCACCATCGCCACCCTGTCCAGCCAGGTCATCAACCCCGCGGCCATCACTGTGTCCACGGCGCAGACCAGCCTGACGACCGCCGGCACTCTGTCCACACCCACCGTCACGTTGCAGGTACGAGGGGGAGAGAACGTAGTTCAGATCCTTTTATTTAACACCATGTACTCCAAGAAACTACAAAATGATACTGCAAAGTCTACCGGAAGCCGTAATAGCAGCACAGCAGTGTTTCATGCTGGATTTGGAGATGTCGCGTATTTTTCAATTTTAGTTAAGTATAGGGGGGTGAAAATTAGAAAGCGGCGTGCAGTTCGATATGTTAACGTCCCATTCTATTCAGCAGGTTTCATTCGACTTTATGAAGCGAAATGAGTTTGTTCTGTAGGGCGATGCCAAAGCTGTACGGGTGAAACACAGAGTGACGGTGTGCGGATTAATCCAGCATTGTAAGAAAAGAGTTAATGAAAACATTACCAAAAAAAAAAAAAATGCACAGATTCCAGTACATTGTTTATATTAACTCTAATGTCAAGGGATCGGAGCCACAAACAGGAAATCAATTTATATTTATTATTTAAATATCCCCTTCTGTTGACCAAATAACATCGATATCAAGGACTTTTTTTTTTTTCTTTAAAAAAGTAAAAGTGTACTGGTAAATTTTAAAGCCAATTTTACATAATTAATTTACACTTATGCGTTCTCTGAATTATAATATTGGGAAAAAAACAACTTTCTTTTAAAATCAAAATAAATAAGGGCTAAATGAATGTCAGTCGCTATCTGGAGCATTCTGGTTATTCTGAGTGTTTGCTGTTGTACAGCATTCATCCACAGTAATGCTGAATGTTTTCAAATGATGAAGCATTGTGTTTTTTGTGGCACAGCAGTTTTGTTTCGGCAGCATTATTTACATGCCACGGTTTTCACATCCGGTTCCTCCAAAATAATTCCAAACATGGCTTCGCATCGTTCCTTCTGTTTAGAGTTGCCATTTTATTAAATGTATAACGAACATCAAAAAACGCTTTTTTTTTTTTTTTTTTACCCCCCCCCCGCGTGGACTGAACCATACCACGCCCGCGACGGCACAAACACACGATGCGCCAGTGAAGCCAGCAACTGAAAGCGTTGTCGAGACTGAATATAAAACGGCAGGGACTTGGAGTCCTGTGTTCTGATGACCGGCCCGCTCCTGTGTGTGGATCAAGAGCAACGTGACCAATTTGCTCTAAAGCTGGAACACCCACCTCCATAAGTTGTTTTGATATTATTTTTTATATATAATGTTACTTTTTATTTGTGTTTTCTGCAGCCGCCCGTGAGCCAGGCCACCCAGGTGACTCTCATCACAACCCCCAGCGGCGTGGAGGCCCAGGCCATCCAGGACCTCCCCGTTTCCATCCTGGCCTCGCCCACCTCCGAGCAGCCCGGCACGGCCGTGGCCATCGCCGGGGACCCTGGGGCCGGGGACCAGCCTGGCATCGTCACCCTGGTGTGCTCGAACCCTCCCTGCGAGACCCACGAGACCGGAACCACCAACACAGCCACGACTGCCTCTGCAAACATGGGGGTTCAGAAAGTGTGCTCGAACCCTCCCTGTGAGACCCACGAAACCGGAACCACCAACACAGCCACGACTGCCTCCTCAAACATGGGGGTTCAGAAAGTGTGCTCGAACCCTCCCTGTGAGACCCACGAGACCGGAACCACCAACACGGCCACGACTGCCTCCTCAAACATGGGCTCGGGCCAGACAGAAACTTCACAGAAAAAGGCCGGCTCCAGCCCGCCACCAGAGACCCACGAGACAGGAACCGCGGACGCGGCCACGACAGCCTCTTCCAGCATGGGCTCGGGCCGGACCGGCACCACCAACACCTCGACCACAGCCCGCTCCAACATGGGCTCCGACTGGACGGGCACCGTGCAGAGTGCGCAGTGCGGCCAGGAGGCACTCCGGAGCGGCGCGAGCAGCCCCGACTGCCCCCAGTCCCAGAGCACCACGGCTTCGGACACCCAGACAGAGACCACGTGCTCGAACCCGCCCTGCGAGACCCACGAGACGGGAACCACCAACACGGCCACCACTGCCACGGCTTCCGGAATGGGGTCCACGGGACAGAGGGTGTGCTCGAACCCGCCCTGCGAGACCCACGAGACGGGAACCACCAATACAGCCACCACTGCCACGGCTTCCGGAATGGGGTCCACGGGACAGAGGGTGTGCTCGAACCCGCCCTGCGAGACCCACGAGACGGGAACCACCAACACGGCCACCACTGCCACGGCTTCCGGAATGGGGTCCACGGGACAGAGGGTGTGCTCGAACCCGCCCTGCGAGACCCACGAGACGGGAACCACCAACACAGCCACCACTGCCACGTCCAACATGGGGGACAACGGAGGTAAGGTTTCTTTGACACTCGTAGTTTTATTTTGGGGGGGGAGGGCGGTGTGTGTGTGTGTGTCTCTCTGTCTCTGTACTGTTTGTGTCGTTTCTCATTCAGACCTTGCTTGCTTGTTTTTCTCCTGCAGCTCAGCAGGCAGATGAAGCAGCCCAGGAGGACGCAGTAACCACGGCAGCAGAAGCAGCCACGCCCCCTCCTGCCCCTGTCACTCTGTCCACGGCGACGCCCCCTCCCGCCAGCAGCACCGTGCAGACCCGCGCGGTCACCATGGTTACACAGTCCACGCCCACACCAGGGCCCGCTGTACCGGTGAGTAAAAACTGTCCCAAAATCGGCACAAGAACCACGCGTGCTGGAGTCTCGGTGTAGTCTGGGGAAAAATTGTTATTGAAACCACTGATCTTATCAATCCTATTGATTTTTTTTTCACATGTTAATTGAGTCATTTCTTCCCAGTCGATCTCCTCCATCACCCAAGGAGGTTCGGCCTCCCTAGACGACTTGGGCCCGGCAGACTCCAGCCAGCCCTTTTCCAGTCCTGACGCTGAGGGGCCACAGCAGGAGGGCCCGTCCGAGGCAGAGCTCCCAGGGGCCTCGGAGCCCATGCAGACCGAGCCCTCTGAGCCCCAGCCAGAGCTCATGGAGACCGGGGGAGAAGGAGAGCCGACTCAGGAGCTGCAAGCGGGGATGGATGCCAGCGAGGTGGGGGTGGCGATTTTTTTTTTTTTTTTTTTTTTTTTTTTTTATGAAGCCAGATTAGTTCTTTCATAGCTGTGTATATGTGAAAGGGTTCTGTCCTGGTTAAATACATTTTGAATGCAGCACAGCTCAGCGCTACATGCTTTCAGGTGTTGCAGGGCTGCAGTGCAAGATTAATATCGATTTATCACCAGCCCTTGTTTACCAACCCGCTCTGCAGAGCCAGGGAGACGCGGGAGACGCGGGGTCCGTGCCCGCGAGCGGGGGCGTGGATCCGCTCTCTCTCCCCCAGGAGCTGATGTCGGAGGGCCAGGCCACGGGAGGGGCCACGCTGATGGTGATGGGGCTCACCCCCGAGGAGCTGGCGGTCACGGCCGCCGCGGAGGCAGCAGCGCAGGCAGCCGCCACAGAAGAGGCCCAGGCTCTGGCGATCCAGGCAGTGCTGCAGGCCGCACAGCAGGCAGTGATGAGTGAGTGACCTGTTGCTGCTGTTGTTGTTGTTGTTGTTGTTGTTGTTGTTGTTCAGCAGAGGCTTTTATCCAAAGTGACTTAGAGACTAGGGGGGTGAACTCTGCATCATCAACAACTGCTGCTGCTGCTGCTGCAGTGTCACTTCCAATTGGACCCCTGTCCCAGACTGGAATCGCCTTTCAGAGGAAACCCTTCTTAAAGATTTCACCCCTAGTAAAATTGCAGCAAAGTGTAGTGAAGCACAGTAGAAGAAGCATGGGAAAGCAATGGCAAACGTTTCCACTAGAAGTCTTTCTCAGTGTCTTCAATAGAAACACTAAAAGAAACTTCATAAATTCAATGGCAAACGTTTCCACTAGAAGTCTTTCTCAGCGTCTTCAATAGAAACACTGAAAGAAACTTCATAAATTCAATGGCAAACATTTCCACTAGAAGTCTTTCTCAGTGTCTTCAACAGAAACACTAAAAGAAACTTCATAAATTCAACGGCAAACGTTTCCACTAGAAGTCTTTCTCAGTGTCTTCAACAGAAACGCTAAAAGAAACTTCATAAATTCAACGGCAAGCGTTTCCACTAGAAGTCTTTCTCAGTGTCTTCAATAGAAACACTAAAAGAAACTTCATAAATTCAATGGCAAACGTTTCCTCTAGGAGTCTCTCTCAGTGTCTTCAATAGAAACACTAAAAGAAACTTCATAAATTCAACGGCAAACGTTTCCACTAGAAGTCTTTCTCAGCGTCTTCAATAGAAACACTGAAAGAAACTTCATAAATTCAATGGCAAACGTTTCCACTAGAAGTCTTTCTCAGTGTCTTCAATAGAAACACTAAAAGAAACTTCATAAATTCAACGGCAAGCGTTTCCATTAGAAGTCTTTCTCAGCGTCTTCAATAGAAACACTAAAAGAAACTTCATAAATTCAACGGCAAACGTTTCCACTAGAAGTCTTTTCTCAATGTCATTGTCGTTTCAGTTGAAGTTTTTTAATTTTCAATTCAAATCTTTTTTTAAAACACTAAAGCCTCTTCCTCCTCGTCCACAGGGCAGGACGGTCAGCACACCCCGGTCTCCACCACCATTCCCATCGTGCTGACCCAACAGGAGCTGGCCGCTCTGGTGCAGCAGCAGCACCAGCTGCAGGAGGCGCAGGCGCAGGCACAGGCAGCAGCCGCAGCAGCAGCAGCAGCAGCAGCGCAGCAGAGCCAGTCCCAGGCAGCCCTGCCCACCGAGGGCCTGGCGCCGGCAGACAGCCTGAACGACCCGGCCAGCGAGAGCAACGGGCACAGCGAGCTTGCCAGCGCTGTCACCAGTGAGTGGAGGGGGAGGGAAGAGGGGGGGAGAGAGGGGAGGAGGGGAGGAGAGGATGATTATTTATTTATTTAGCAGACGCCTTTATCCAAGGCGACTTACAGAGACTAGGGTGTGTGAACTATGCATCAGCTGCAGAGTCACTTACAACTACGTCTCACCCGAAAGACGGAGCACAAGGAGGTTAAGTGACTTGCTCAGGGTCAAGCAATGAGTCAGTGGCTGAGGTGGGATTTGAACCGGGGACCTCCTGGTTACAAGCCTGTTTCTTTAACCACTGGACCACAGAGCCTGCTATGGAGACTGTGGGGGACTATAGAGGAGAGAGGGAGAGGGGGTAGGGAGGGGATGGTGTTCTTAAAGGTCTCGCATGACAGCTGAAACTCCTGTCGGTTTATAGATGTTAAGGTAGTAATGAGGGCTGTCATAATGGGGATT
Source organism: Acipenser ruthenus (assembly GCF_902713425.1). Taxonomy (NCBI): domain Eukaryota; kingdom Metazoa; phylum Chordata; class Actinopteri; order Acipenseriformes; family Acipenseridae; genus Acipenser; species Acipenser ruthenus. Next base: position 6,251 of record NC_081243.1, on the reverse strand, counting down.
AATCTTGACGCTTTTAATGCTAGCCAGGCTTCATTTGAGTTCTGCAGTATGACTATCTCTATATACAGTGTGTGTATTATTATTATTATTATTATTATATCTATCTATCTCTATCTATCTGTATAATATATATATATATATATATATATATTTTATTTTTTATTTTTTTTTATAGTGTGTGTCATTTAAATTTTTGAATGCACTCTTTCAAAAGCAAAAACCGCTTCCAATCCAGGACAGTGTCTCTGTTTATTTACCTTCACAGACTCTTCTTTTTTTTCATTTTAGATGTGTTTTATTTTAATTCTTCCTTTTTCTCTGATATATTTTCTTTTTTTTTTTTTCTTTTTTTTTTGCATCGTGTCGTTGTCTCCCAGGTCTGGCCCCCTCCAGCTCCTTCGCTCCTCCCGTGGGCGTGGCCAGCCCAGCGACGATGCAGGCAGCCGCTGCCCTCGCGGAAGTGGCCAATGGGATCGAGTCTGCAGCCGGGGTAACTTTGCAGTGGGGGGGGGGCAGTAGAATTTGTATTATCTATTGCACTAGGTGTAGTAATATTGTAGTATCGCTGTAGTAGGCAGTTTTGCAGTAGTAATGTTTGTAACACAGCTGTGGTTTTGGTAGTAAGGTTGCAGTATTACTTATCAGTGTAGCTGTAGGTAAGTTTTCTTATTTTAGCATTTCAGAGATTGGAATAAGACTCCCGTTCCACAGCGGTGTGATCCGTTCCTGGTTTCACTAGGAGTTTAATAATCACACACCTGAGCTTGTTGCCTAGACACACTGGGGGCTGATCAAGCTGGTAGTAAAACCTGGAATGGGTGACACTGCTGTGCAGTAGGAGTCTGATTTCCTTCCTTGAGTTCCTATGTAAAGCCCAGTGGTGTGTTTTGCAGTTCCAGATGTAATAAACAGGTTTGAGCTACAAACTGAACCCCTGTGTGTCCGGTCCCCCCCCCTCCCTCTGTAGAAGCAGGCCCCGGCCCCGGCCCCCCCCAGGCCCCCAGTGAAGAAGGAGAACCAGTGGTTCGACGTGGGGGTCATCAAGACCACCAACATGGTGGTGACTCACTTCTACCTGCCTGCGGAGGACGCACCCGCCGGAGACGTGAGTGACACTGCCCCCCCTCGCGCGCGCACACACACACACACTTTGATAGACATACACACAGCTCCGCGCACACACACAGCTCCACACGCACACACAACTCCACGCACACACACACACACACAGATACACTTAGATAGACACAGACACGTAGAAATAGTTTCTAAGTTTACAGAACTGCAATACATGTACACGTTAGCTCTTCTCATCGCCCCTACGTCTTCTCATCGCCCCTAACACTGCGTTTCCTGCATAACATGGAAAAATGTAACTGACAGATTACGTACATACACGTTTTTGCTCAAAAGAATAGATAAATATAGGTTTGTTTGTTTGTTTGCAGGTTAATGAAAGAAGCCAACTTTTTTGTATTTTATAAAACAGTTTTTTTGGTTTTAATCTTGTCTCTCTCTCCCCCTCTCCCAGGACGACTCGGCTCCCGTCCCGGATTACAACCAGCTGAAGAAGCTGGAGCTGCAGCCCGGCACGGCGTACAAGTTCCGCGTGGCCGGAATGAACGCCTGCGGCCGCGGCTCCTTCAGCGAGATCTCCGCCTTCAAGACCTGCCTGCCCGGGTTCCCAGGGGCCCCCTGCGCCATCAAGATCAGCAAGGTGGGTGTGACTGAGGAGGGGGCAGACGCGACTTACACAGACTAGGGGGGTGAACTCTGCATCTTCAGCAACTGCTGCTGCTGCGGCAGAGTCACTTCCAATAAGGACCTCGTTTGTTTGACGTCTCATCCGAAGGACGGAGCATAAGGAGGTGAAGTGACTTGCTCAGGGTCACACACACACACACACAGAGGGAGGCTGAGCTGGGATTTGAACTTCCTGGAATCAAGACCCTTTTCTTTAACTGTTGGACCACCAGGCTTTATTAGCTCTCCTCTCTCTCTCTCTCTCTCTCTCTCTCTCTCTCTCTCTCTCTCTCTCCTCTCTCTCTCTCTCTCTCTCTCTCTCTCTCTCCTCTCTCTCTTTCTCTCTCTCTCTCTCTCTCTCTCTCTCTCTCTCCTCTCTCTCTCTCTCTTCTCTCTCTCACTCTCTCTCTCTCTCTCTCTCTCTCTCTCTCTCTCTCCTCTCTCTCTCTCTCTCAATTCAATTCAATTCAAAGTGCTTTATTGGCATGACTTATTTTTTCCACAGTGTTGCCAAAGCAAATACATACATATTATGAAACAGATGCATATATATACAAACAAGGAACAATGGTAACAAAATAATAATAAATAAAATAGAAGATAAATAATAGTAATACAGAAATTGAAATATTGAAATAATAATAATATTGAAACTATTAAATTGTGCCGTCACTGCGTGCCCCTCAGGTTGTGGCAGGTGGCTACATATCTGGCAGCCAGTGGAGCTGTGTGTCCCTCCCCTAGGAGGACAGCAAGTTTCTCTGAGTCTGCCATTTGTCTGAAAAGAGGAATATTTTTCTTGTATTTTAATGAAGAATGATTCTCTGATATGGCTGTATTTTATACAGTGTAGGAGAAAGTGCATCTCAGTTTCCACCTCTCCTGTCTCGCAGTGACCACAGAGCCGATCTTCTCTGGGCAGCCAGGTCTGCCTGTGTCTGCCTGTCTCTATGGCCAGGCTGTGGTCACTGAGCCTGTACTTGGTCAGGATCTGTCTCTGCTTGTATCTCTGACAGTGGAGAGATACTCTGCTAGGCTGTAGTTTCTTTTTAGGGCCCGATAGCAATCAAGTTTATTTTGGGATTTTATTTCTGTGTCCCAGTGTTCCAGATAAGAGTTTTTGGTTTGTTTTATAATTTGGTTTACTCTGATTGGGGGCTGGTAAGCAGTGCTGACCTGAAGCTGGTTGGAGTTAGTATTGAGGGGGACAGTGTGATGAGCTTCAAAGCCAGCTGGCATAGGGGACTCTTTTCAGGGCTGAGCTCTTGGGTCTGGAGGGCCTTGTACTGGAGTGAGTCAGGTTCACTTTTTTCAAGGTGCAACCAGAATTTGAGTGCTCTTTTCTTATATTAATAAGAGCTGGGTATCGGCCTAATTCTGCCCTGCATGCGTGGTTTGGTGTATTTCTTTGCACCTGCAGTGTATTCTTGTAAAGTTCAGCATGCAGGGTTTCGATTGGGTGTTTGTCCCATTTAGTGTAGTCTTGTTGACTGAGTGGACCCCATACCTCACTTCCATACAGCGCAATGGGCTGGATAACACTGTCAATTAATTTTAGCCAGATTTTGACAGGTATATTGATTTTATAGAATCTCCTTTTGATGGCATAAAAAGCTCTGAGTGCTTTTGCTTTTAGTGCATTCACTGCCAGGTTAAAACTGCCTGACGCACTGATGGTCAGACCCAGGTAAGTGTAGCTGGTGCTGTGCTCTAGGGTGGTGTTGCCGAGTGTAAAGTGATATCTGTTTCCCTGAGATCTGGCCTTTTTTTGAAAAATCATTATATTGGTCTTTTTGAGGTTTACTGCCAGGGCCCAGGACTGACAGTACTGCTCTAGCAGTGCCAGGCTCTGCTGCAGCCCCTGCTCTGTGGGTGACAGCAGGACCAGGTCATCTGCGTAGAGCAGGAACTTGACTTCAGTGTCATGTAATATGAGGCCAGGGGCTGCAGGACCGTTCCAACATCGTTGCTAACTCATTGATGTAAATATTGAACAGTGTTGGACTCAGACTGCAGCCCTGCCTCACCCCCCGCCCCTGAGTGAAGAAATCTGTCCTTTTGTTGGCAATTTTTACTGCACATTTGTTTTCTGTGTACATTGATTTTATTATATCATAGACTTTACCCCCTACACCACTTTGAAGAATTCTATAATATAAACCTTCATGCCAAATTGAACAAAGGCTTTTTTAAAGTCATGAAGCAGGCGAAATTTTGCCTTTACTTTTTTGGTGTACATGTTTATCTATTAGGGTGTGCAGGGTGTAAATATGGTCAGTTGTGCGATGGTTTGGTAGGAATCCAATCTGACTCTTACTCAGGACATTGTGTTCGGTAAGGAAGGCCAGTATCCGGGGCGTTAATGATACTGCAGAACACCTTCCCCAGGTTACTGCTCACACAGATGCCCCGGTAGTTGTTGGGGTCGAATTTGTCTCCACTCTTGTGAATTGGGGATATAAGCCCTTGGTTCCAGATGTCAGGGAAGTAACCAGTACTTAGTACCATGTTGAACAATTTAAGCATTGCCTCCTGTAATTTAGGGCTGCTGTGTTTTAGCATCTCAGTACAGATGCTGTCAGGACCGCAGGCTTTTCCAGGTTTAAGTGCCTGGAGCTTCTTTGTTAATTCTTGTGGGGTGATTGGAGCATCAATTGGATTTTGGTTATCTTTAATTGATTTTTCTAGTAAGTTAAGTTTTTCTCTAGTTTCATTTTGTGTATCTGTTAGATCTTTTTGAGGGATATCTTTATAAAGGTTTTCAAAATAATTTTTCCAGGTTGTTCCATTTTGTATTGTCAGTTCTTGTTTTTTTGTTGAGTTTAAATTATTCCACATTTCCCAGAACTGGTTTTTGTCGACAGCTTGTTCTATGTCAGTGAGGGTTTTGTTGATGTGTTTTTGTTTTTTCTGTGTCAGGGTGTGTTTGTAGTATTTGAGGGTCTCACAGTACCTCCGGCGTAAATCTGGGTTTTGTGGTTGATGGTGTTTTTGATTGGATAATTTTCTTAGGTTTGTTCGATAGATTTACACTCATCATCAAACCAGCTTTGTTTGTGTTTTTGTTTCTGCTGTATTTTCTTTTTGTTCTTTTTAAGATTTGCCATTGTGGCTGCATTCTCCAAATATCTTATTGATGTCTTTAACTGCCAGATTTAGTCCTGACACATTTGGTTGGTATTGTGTGTTGAGGAAAGTGTTCATGAGGTTAGTTATTTTAGTAGAACTGATTGCCTTGTTAAATTCCTCTGCACTATTTGAAGCCCATCTGTATGTTTGATTCAGATTGTACAGCTTACTGGGCTGTGTCTGTGCGGTGCTAGACCTGACCTGTCCTTTTCAGGAACACAGTGATCTGATTGTGGTCCGATAGAGGGGTTTGTTGCCTGACAGTGAATGCATTAAGAGAGGAGGGGTCCATGTCAGTGATGGCATAGTCGACTACGCTTGTCCCAAGAGCTGAGCAAAACGTGAACCTCCCTAAAGAGTCCCCTCTGATCCTGCCATTAACGATGTACAGACCCAGGGCTTGACAGAGATGCACTAATTCTCTCCCGTTCTTGTTTACGACAGGGTCAGGGTTGTTTCTCTGGATTGTAGTAGGTGAGAGGTACAGAGGGCTCTTTCCAATACATGCCTGTTACCCTGGGAGTTTATACAGTCAGGCTCTGAGCCTGTCCTGGCGTTGAAATCCCCACAGAGCAGCACATTCCCCTGGACCTGGAAGTAGCTGATCTCTGTGTGGAGGGTGTTAAAATATTCTTCATTATAATAGGGGGATTCAGAAGGGGGCGTGTATGCTGCACACAGGTAAATATCATTTTCACACTGGGCTAGTCCCTTGTTAATTTTGAGCCATGTGTGTGTTTGGCCCTGTTTGACTGGGCTGATGTAGTTGGCGAGCTCCCCTCTGTACCACACTATAATCCCCCCTGAGTCCCTGCCGCGCCGGACAGTACTCAGTTTGATAGAGGGCACTATTACCTCCCTGTAGCCTGAGGGGCAGTGAGTGATCACGTCTGTGCGGCACCACGTCTCTAACAAAATGAGAACGTCTAAATTATTTACATTTTTAATAAACTCAGGGTCTGTGCTCTTCAGCCCGAAAGCCGAGGAATACAAACCCTGTATGTTCCAACAACTCACTGAAAAAGATCTCATGTTTATTTTATTTATATATATATTTTTTTTGTTTGTTTTTATACTTATTAATTCTAGTGAAATGCAATGCAAACAGCAACACAAAAATAGATTTTGGTACTTATCTATACTGTATATAAGTACACATATACATATATATACCGTATATATACACACACATACATATATACATACATACATAGAGATATATACATATCTATAGATATGTATGTACAGCGGGGTTGTTTTTTTGTTTTTTTTTAACACTATATACATGCATGCGCGTGTACATACACACACACATATACACATATATATATATATATATATAATTTATTTACCTGTTTTATGTATTACTTTTAGTTTTC
>NC_081242.1:8396131-8415289 GCF_902713425.1 Acipenser ruthenus | reverse complement strand
ATGAATGAATTCATTCAATGCACTTTCCCCCCCGGGTGCACGAGTGTTATGAAGCCGGGCTATCGTTCCCCGAGCTCGGCTGAACACTTGCGGCGGTTAGCCCTGGTCCCGCGTCCCGGGTCTACAGCGATGAATGAATTCATTCAATGCACGCCCCCCCCCCCGGGTGCACGAGTGTTATGAAGCCGGGCTATCGTTCCCCGAGCTCGGCTGAACACTTGCGGCGTCCCCCGGGGGACCTGCACGGCGGTTAGCCCTGGTCCGCGTCCCGGGTCTACAGCGATGAATGAATTCATTCAATGCACTTTCCCCCCCGGGTGCACGAGTGTTATGAAGCCGGGCTATCGTTCCCCGAGCTCGGCTGAACACTTGCGGCGGGTTAGCCCTGGTCCCGCGTCCCGGGTCTACAGCGATGAATGAATTCATTCAATGCACGCCCCCCCCCCCGGGTGCACGAGTGTTATGAAGCCGGGCTATCGTTCCCCGAGCTCGGCTGAACACTTGCGGCGTCCCCCGGGGGACCTGCACGGCGGTTAGCCCTGGTCCCGCGTCCCGGGTCTACAGCGATGAATGAATTCATTCAATGCACTTTCCCCCCCGGGTGCACGAGTGTTATGAAGCCGGGCTATCGTTCCCCGAGCTCGGCTGAACACTTGCGGCGGTTAGCCCTGGTCCCGCGTCCCGGGTCTACAGCGATGAATGAATTCATTCAATGCACGCCCCCCCCCCGGGTGCACGAGTGTTATGAAGCCGGGCTATCGTTCCCCGAGCTCGGTCTGAACACTTGCGGCGTCCCCCCGGGGGACCTGCACGGCGGTTAGCCCTGGTCCCGCGTCCCGTGTGAACAGCGATGAATGAATTCATTCAATGCACGCCCCCCCCCGGGTGCACGAGTGTTATGGGTCCCGGCTGGAGATCCGCGAGCTCGGCTGAACACCTGCGCAAGCGCCGCTGCGGAGACCCGTTAGAAGCAGCCCCGAAGGCCAGCGAAAATAGCCGAGAGTTAAGCCCCTCCCCGCCGTGGCTTCGTCAGCCACTCGCCGCTTCAAGAGGGACGGGCCTCTGGTCATGTCATGTCATAAATCACATGACCAGAGGCCCGCCCATCCTGACGTTGCGGAAGTTTGCCGAAGACACAGCGGGAGAGGCTTAACTCTCGGCTATTTTCGGACCCGGCGAGAAGGCAGCAGGAACGCTCTATTCACGGCTAACTCCCCGCGGTCCCCTCTGACCGATCGGAGCCGGTTTAGCGCTCCAGGCAGTCGGATACTTTAGCGCCTCAGCAGCGGGGGCGACGACCTCTAACATTCCCCGGGGAGCTGCCCGAGTGTAAGGCGGGACCCCCGTCTGCTGGGGGAAAAAAATACCTGCACGTCCCCCCCGTGTGCACGGGTGTTATGAGCTCGGGCTGAACACTTGCTCGTCCCCCCCGCCCCCGGGGAGCTGCACGGCGGAACAGCGATGAATGAATTCATTAAATGCACTTTCCCCCCGGGTGCACGAGTGTTATGGGTCCCGGCTGGAGATCCGCGAGCTCGGCTGAACACTTGCGGCGTCCCCCGGGGGACCTGCACGGCGGTTAGCCCTGGTCCCGCGTCCCGGGTCTACAGCGATGAATGAATTCATTCAATGCACGCCCCCCCCCCCCCGGGTGCACGAGTGTTATGAAGCCGGGCTATCGTTCCCCGAGCTCGGCTGAACACTTGCGGCGGTTAGCCCTGGTCCCGCGTCCCGGGTCTACAGCGATGAATGAATTCATTCAATGCACGCCCCCCCCCCCGGGTGCACGAGTGTTATGAAGCCGGGCTATCGTTCCCCGAGCTCGGCTGAACACTTGCGGCGTCCCCCGGGGGACCTGCACGGCGGTTAGCCCTGGTCCCGCGTCCCGGTTCTACAGCGATGAATGAATTCATTCAATGCACGCCCCCCCCCCGGGTGCACGAGTGTTATGGGTCCCGGCTGGAGATCCGCGAGCTCGGGCTGAACACTTGCTCGTCCCCTGCAGTGTTTTTAGAAGAATTCCCGCAGAAATCGGATTTTTTTGAGCAATTCAAATAAGAGTAACAGCATTTGCATCCCCGGTGTCATAAATATTTTCCACCAGTAGATGGCAGCAGCCCCTAGAATTGGAGTCGGCAACCATTCAAATACTTGAAAAAGTACATTTTAATGAGTTTTTAAGCCAATTTTGGCAGGCTCTCAAAGAATCAGCGAATGTGGTAGGGGGGCTGAAAATTGCTACAGAGTACCTGTAGGACATGCAGATAAGTGGTGGAAAAGCACAGGTTGCTGGGCCTTTCGGTTCCGACGCTGCCCCTGTCCTTAAATGCCACTTCTAAGTGCACTGCAGGCCCCTTGAAAAAGTACATTTGGAAGGATTTTGAAGCGATGCAAGCAGGTAGAAACACCATTCCAAGGGCTGTAGTATCAGACTAACAGCCTGTAACTGAGCCCAGGGTTTTTAGAGCGATTCCTACAAAATTCAGCTTTTTTCCCATTCAACTAAGGCGACCGCTGCTTTAAGCCTATGGGTCATTTGTAACAATTTTGGCAGGCTCTCAAAGAATCAGCGAATGTGGTAGGTGGCTGAAAATTGCTACAGAGTACCTGTAGGACATGCAGATAAGTGGTGGAAAAGCACAGGTTGCTGGGCCTTTCGGTTCCGACGCTGCCCCTGTCCTTAAATGCCACTTCTAAGTGCACTGCAGGCCCCTTGAAAAAGTACATTTGGAAGGATTTTGAAGCGATGCAAGCAGGTAGAAACACCATTCCAAGGGCTGTAGTATCAGACTAACAGCCTGTAACTGAGCCCAGGGTTTTTAGAGCGATTCCTACAAAATTCAGCTTTTTTCCGTTTCTGTTTTTTACGTTTTCTGGTGAAAACGCCTATACGTTTCAATGGGAATCACATTAAAATTAATATTTCAATAACCCCTGGAGCTACCACCTCATACGAGGTATCGTTGGATAGGTATGATTGCAAGCTACAAAACAACACCGCACTCGAGTTTTTATTCGACTGCTACACTAAATAACGACCTTAAATAGGTTTCGTTTACATTTGGCGAAAAAAACGTCCCGTTCAGGTTTTTTTTTTTTTTTTTTTTTTTTAATATTTAAATAACCACAGGTGGTATCAATTGAATCAAGGTATGCCTGTAAAGGTATTACTGCGAGCTACAAAACAAGACCTTTAGCACGGAAACGAGTGTGACCCTAACCCTAACCCTAACCCTAACCCTAACCCTAACCCTAACCCTAACCCTAACCCTAACCCTAACCCTAACCCTAACCCTGAGTCACACTAGTTTTGATGGGCCACAGATGGAGCTGCGTGCCTGCAACGGAGAGTGGGAGAGCTGGAGAGTGGGAGAGCTGGAGAGTGGGAGAGCTTGGGAGTGGAACGGCACTTGCATCCCAGTCGGATGCTGGGCTTTGGGACGCTCCATCCTTTTCACCGGCCATGGATGCGGCCAGGGCAGGGGGATGGATGCCTGGGACACAAGCCCAGTGCGGGGAGCTGCACGGCGGTTCGCCGGTGCCCCGCGTCCCAGGTGAACAGCGATTAATGAATTAATTAAATGCACGTCCCCCCCGGGTGCACGAGTGTTCTGAGGCCGGGTTGCAGTTCCGCGAGCTCGGGCGTGGGACGGCACTTGCATCCCAGTCGGATGCTGGGCTTTGGAGACGCTCCATCCTTTTCACCGGCCATGGATGCGGCCAGGGCAGGGGGATGGATGCCTGGGACACAAGCCCAGTGCGGGGAGCTGCACGGCGGTTCGCCGGTGCCCCGCGTCCCAGGTGAACAGCGATTAATGAATTAATTAAATGCACGTCCCCCCCGGGTGCACGAGTGTTCTGAGGCCGGGTTGCAGTTCCGCGAGCTCGGGCGTGGACGGCACTTGCATCCCAGTCGGATGCTGGGCTTTGGGACGCTCCATCCTTTTCACCGGCCATGGATGCGGCCAGGGCAGGGGGATGGATGCCTGGGACACAAGCCCAGTGCGGGGACCTGCACTGCGGTTAGCCCTGGTCCCGCGTCCCGTGTGAACAGCGATGAATGAATTCATTCAATGCACGCCCCCCCCCCCGGGTGCACGAGTGTTATGAAGCCGGGCTATCGTTCCCCGAGCTCGGCTGAACACTTGCGGCGTCCCCCGGGGGACCTGCACGGCGGTTAGCCCTGGTCCCGCGTCCCGGGTCTACAGCGATGAATGAATTCATTCAATGCACGCCCCCCCCCCGGGTGCACGAGTGTTATGAAGCCGGGCTATCGTTCCCCGAGCTCGGCTGAACACTTGCGGCGTCCCCCGGGGGACCTGCACGGCGGTTAGCCCTGGTCCCGCGTCCCGGGTCTACAGCGATGAATGAATTCATTCAATGCACTTTCCCCCCCGGGTGCACGAGTGTTATGAAGCCGGGCTATCGTTCCCCGAGCTCGGCTGAACACTTGCGGCGTCCCCCGGGGGACCTGCACGGCGGTTAGCCCTGGTCCCGCGTCCCGGGTCTACAGCGATGAATGAATTCATTCAATGCACGCCCCCCCCCCGGGTGCACGAGTGTTATGAAGCCGGGCTATCGTTCCCCGAGCTCGGCTGAACACTTGCGGCGTCCCCCGGGGGACCTGCACGGCGGTTAGCCCTGGTCCCGCGTCCCGTGTGAACAGCGATGAATGAATTCATTCAATGCACGCCCCCCCCCCGGGTGCACGAGTGTTATGGGTCCCGGCTGGAGATCCGCGAGCTCGGCTGAACACCTGCGCAAGCGCCGCTGCGGAGACCCGTTAGAAGCAGCCCCGAAGGCCAGCGAAAATAGCCGAGAGTTAAGCCCCTCCCCGCCGTGGCTTCGTCAGCCACTCGCCGCTTCAAGAGGGACGGGCCTCTGGTCATGTCATGTCATAAATCACATGACCAGAGGCCCGCCCATCCTGACGTTGCGGAAGTTTGCCGAAGACACAGCGGGGAGAGGCTTAACTCTCGGCTATTTTCGGACCCGGCGAGAAGGCAGCAGGACGCTCTATTCACGGCTCACTCCCCGCGGTCCCCTCTGACCGATCGGAGCCGGTTTAGCGCTCCAGGCAGTCGGATACTTTAGCGCCTCAGCAGCGGGGGCGACGACCTCTAACATTCCCCGGGGAGCTGCCCGAGTGTAAGGCCGGGACCCCCGTCTGCTGGGGGAAAAAAATACCTGCACGTCCCCCCCCGTGTGCACGGGTGTTATGAGCTCGGGCTGAACACTTGCTCGTCCCCCCCGCCCCCGGGGAGCTGCACGGCGGAACAGCGATGAATGAATTCATTAAATGCACTTTCCCCCCGGGTGCACGAGTGTTATGGGTCCCGGCTGGAGATCCGCGAGCTCGGCTGAACACTTGCGGCGTCCCCCGGGGGACCTGCACGGCGGTTAGCCCTGGTCCCGCGTCCCGGGTCTACAGCGATGAATGAATTCATTCAATGCACGCCCCCCCCCCCGGGTGCACGAGTGTTATGAAGCCGGGCTATCGTTCCCCGAGCTCGGCTGAACACTTGCGGCGTCCCCCGGGGGACCTGCACGGCGGTTAGCCCTGGTCCCGCGTCCCGGGTCTACAGCGATGAATGAATTCATTCAATGCACGCCCCCCCCCCGGGTGCACGAGTGTTATGAAGCCGGGCTATCGTTCCCCCGAGCTCGGCTGAACACTTGCGGCGGTTAGCCCTGGTCCCGCGTCCCGGGTCTACAGCGATGAATGAATTCATTCAATGCACGCCCCCCCCCCCGGGTGCACGAGTGTTATGAAGCCGGGCTATCGTTCCCCGAGCTCGGCTGAACACTTGCGGCGTCCCCCGGGGGACCTGCACGGCGGTTAGCCCTGGTCCCGCGTCCCGGGTCTACAGCGATGAATGAATTCATTCAATGCACGCCCCCCCCCCGGGTGCACGAGTGTTATGGGTCCCGGCTGGAGATCCGCGAGCTCGGGCTGAACACTTGCTCGTCCCCTGCAGTGTTTTTAGAAGAATTCCCGCAGAAATCGGATTTTTTTGAGCAATTCAAATAAGAGTAACAGCATTTGCATCCCCGGTGTCATAAATATTTTCCACCAGTAGATGGCAGCAGCCCCTAGAATTGGAGTCGGCAACCATTCAAATACTTGAAAAAGTACATTTTAATGAGTTTTTAAGCCAATTTTGGCAGGCTCTCAAAGAATCAGCGAATGTGGTAGGGGGCTGAAAATTGCTACAGAGTACCTGTAGGACATGCAGATAAGTGGTGGAAAAGCACAGGTTGCTGGGCCTTTCGGTTCCGACGCTGCCCCTGTCCTTAAATGCCACTTCTAAGTGCACTGCAGGCCCCTTGAAAAAGTACATTTGGAAGGATTTTGAAGCGATGCAAGCAGGTAGAAACACCATTCCAAGGGCTGTAGTATCAGACTAACAGCCTGTAACTGAGCCCAGGGTTTTTAGAGCGATTCCTACAAAATTCAGCTTTTTTCCCATTCAACTAAGGCGACCGCTGCTTTAAGCCTATGGGTCATTTGTAACAATTTTGGCAGGCTCTCAAAGAATCAGCGAATGTGGTAGGTGGCTGAAAATTGCCACAGAGTACCTGTAGGACATGCAGATAAGTGGTGGAAAAGCACAGGTTGCTGGGCCTTTCGGTTCCGACGCTGCCCCTGTCCTTAAATGCCACTTCTAAGTGCACTGCAGGCCCCTTGAAAAAGTACATTTGGAAGGATTTTGAAGCGATGCAAGCAGGTAGAAACACCATTCCAAGGGCTGTAGTATCAGACTAACAGCCTGTAACTGAGCCCAGGGTTTTTAGAGCGATTCCTACAAAATTCAGCTTTTTTCCGTTTCTGTTTTTTACGTTTTCTGGTGAAAACGCCTATACGTTTCAATGGGAATCACATTAAAATTAATATTTCAATAACCCCTGGAGCTACCACCTCATACGAGGTATCGTTGGATAGGTATGATTGCAAGCTACAAAACAACACCGCACTCGAGTTTTTATTCGACTGCTACACTAAATAACGACCTTAAATAGGTTTCGTTTACATTTGGCGAAAAAACGTCCCGTTCAGGTTTTTTTTTTTTTTTTTTTTTTTAATATTTAAATAACCACAGGTGGTATCAATTGAATCAAGGTATGCCTGTAAAGGTATTACTGCGAGCTACAAAACAAGACCTTTAGCACGGAAACGAGTGTGACCCTAACCCTAACCCTGAGTCACACTAGTTTTGATGGGCCACAGATGGAGCTGCGTGCCTGCAACGGAGAGTGGGAGAGCTGGAGAGTGGGAGAGCTGGAGAGTGGGAGAGCTTGGGAGTGGAACGGCACTTGCATCCCAGTCGGATGCTGGGCTTTGGGACGCTCCATCCTTTTCACCGGCCATGGATGCGGCCAGGGCAGGGGGATGGATGCCTGGGACACAAGCCCAGTGCGGGGAGCTGCACGGCGGTTCGCCGGTGCCCCGCGTCCCAGGTGAACAGCGATTAATGAATTAATTAAATGCACGTCCCCCCCGGGTGCACGAGTGTTCTGAGGCCGGGTTGCAGTTCCGCGAGCTCGGGCGTGGGACGGCACTTGCATCCCAGTCGGATGCTGGGCTTTGGGACGCTCCATCCTTTTCACCGGCCATGGATGCGGCCAGGGCAGGGGGATGGATGCCTGGGACACAAGCCCAGTGCGGGGAGCTGCACGGCGGTTCGCCGGTGCCCCGCGTCCCAGGTGAACAGCGATTAATGAATTAATTAAATGCACGTCCCCCCCGGGTGCACGAGTGTTCTGAGGCCGGGTTGCAGTTCCGCGAGCTCGGGCGTGGGACGGCACTTGCATCCCAGTCGGATGCTGGGCTTTGGGACGCTCCATCCTTTTCACCGGCCATGGATGCGGCCAGGGCAGGGGGATGGATGCCTGGGACACAAGCCCAGTGCGGGGACCTGCACTGCGGTTAGCCCTGGTCCCGCGTCCCGTGTGAACAGCGATGAATGAATTCATTCAATGCACGCCCCCCCCCCCGGGTGCACGAGTGTTATGAAGCCGGGCTATCGTTCCCCGAGCTCGGCTGAACACTTGCGGCGTCCCCCGGGGGACCTGCACGGCGGTTAGCCCTGGTCCCGCGTCCCGGGTCTACAGCGATGAATGAATTCATTCAATGCACGCCCCCCCCCCCGGGTGCACGAGTGTTATGAAGCCGGGCTATCGTTCCCCGAGCTCGGCTGAACACTTGCGGCGTCCCCCGGGGGACCTGCACGGCGGTTAGCCCTGGTCCCGCGTCCCGGGTCTACAGCGATGAATGAATTCATTCAATGCACTTTCCCCCCCGGGTGCACGAGTGTTATGAAGCCGGGCTATCGTTCCCCGAGCTCGGCTGAACACTTGCGGCGTCCCCCGGGGGACCTGCACGGCGGTTAGCCCTGGTCCCGCGTCCCGGGTCTACAGCGATGAATGAATTCATTCAATGCACGCCCCCCCCCCGGGTGCACGAGTGTTATGAAGCCGGGCTATCGTTCCCCGAGCTCGGCTGAACACTTGCGGCGTCCCCCGGGGGACCTGCACGGCGGTTAGCCCTGGTCCCGCGTCCCGTGTGAACAGCGATGAATGAATTCATTCAATGCACGCCCCCCCCCCCGGGTGCACGAGTGTTATGGGTCCCGGCTGGAGATCCGCGAGCTCGGCTGAACACCTGCGCAAGCGCCGCTGCGGAGACCCGTTAGAAGCAGCCCCGAAGGCCAGCGAAAATAGCCGAGAGTTAAGCCCCTCCCCGCCGTGGCTTCGTCAGCCACTCGCCGCTTCAAGAGGGACGGGCCTCTGGTCATGTCATGTCATAAATCACATGACCAGAGGCCCGCCCATCCTGACGTTGCGGAAGTTTGCCGAAGACACAGCGGGGAGAGGCTTAACTCTCGGCTATTTTCGGACCCGGCGAGAAGGCAGCAGGACGCTCTATTCACGGCTCACTCCCCGCGGTCCCCTCTGACCGATCGGAGCCGGTTTAGCGCTCCAGGCAGTCGGATACTTTAGCGCCTCAGCAGCGGGGGCGACGACCTCTAACATTCCCCGGGGAGCTGCCCGAGTGTAAGGCCGGGACCCCCGTCTGCTGGGGGAAAAAAATACCTGCACGTCCCCCCCCGTGTGCACGGGTGTTATGAGCTCGGGCTGAACACTTGCTCGTCCCCCCCGCCCCCGGGGAGCTGCACGGCGGAACAGCGATGAATGAATTCATTAAATGCACTTTCCCCCCGGGTGCACGAGTGTTATGGGTCCCGGCTGGAGATCCGCGAGCTCGGCTGAACACTTGCGGCGTCCCCCGGGGGACCTGCACGGCGGTTAGCCCTGGTCCCGCGTCCCGGGTCTACAGCGATGAATGAATTCATTCAATGCACGCCCCCCCCCCGGGTGCACGAGTGTTATGAAGCCGGGCTATCGTTCCCCGAGCTCGGCTGAACACTTGCGGCGTCCCCCGGGGGACCTGCACGGCGGTTAGCCCTGGTCCCGCGTCCCGGGTCTACAGCGATGAATGAATTCATTCAATGCACGCCCCCCCCCCGGGTGCACGAGTGTTATGAAGCCGGGCTATCGTTCCCCGAGCTCGGCTGAACACTTGCGGCGGTTAGCCCTGGTCCCGCGTCCCGGGTCTACAGCGATGAATGAATTCATTCAATGCACGCCCCCCCCCCGGGTGCACGAGTGTTATGAAGCCGGGCTATCGTTCCCCGAGCTCGGCTGAACACTTGCGGCGTCCCCCGGGGGACCTGCACGGCGGTTAGCCCTGGTCCCGCGTCCCGGGTCTACAGCGATGAATGAATTCATTCAATGCACGCCCCCCCCCCGGGTGCACGAGTGTTATGGGTCCCGGCTGGAGATCCGCGAGCTCGGGCTGAACACTTGCTCGTCCCCTGCAGTGTTTTTAGAAGAATTCCCGCAGAAATCGGATTTTTTTGAGCAATTCAAATAAGAGTAACAGCATTTGCATCCCCGGTGTCATAAATATTTTCCACCAGTAGATGGCAGCAGCCCCTAGAATTGGAGTCGGCAACCATTCAAATACTTGAAAAAGTACATTTTAATGAGTTTTTAAGCCAATTTTGGCAGGCTCTCAAAGAATCAGCGAATGTGGTAGGGGGCTGAAAATTGCTACAGAGTACCTGTAGGACATGCAGATAAGTGGTGGAAAAGCACAGGTTGCTGGGCCTTTCGGTTCCGACGCTGCCCCTGTCCTTAAATGCCACTTCTAAGTGCACTGCAGGCCCCTTGAAAAAGTACATTTGGAAGGATTTTGAAGCGATGCAAGCAGGTAGAAACACCATTCCAAGGGCTGTAGTATCAGACTAACAGCCTGTAACTGAGCCCAGGGTTTTTAGAGCGATTCCTACAAAATTCAGCTTTTTTCCCATTCAACTAAGGCGACCGCTGCTTTAAGCCTATGGGTCATTTGTAACAATTTTGGCAGGCTCTCAAAGAATCAGCGAATGTGGTAGGTGGCTGAAAATTGCCACAGAGTACCTGTAGGACATGCAGATAAGTGGTGGAAAAGCACAGGTTGCTGGGCCTTTCGGTTCCGACGCTGCCCCTGTCCTTAAATGCCACTTCTAAGTGCACTGCAGGCCCCTTGAAAAAGTACATTTGGAAGGATTTTGAAGCGATGCAAGCAGGTAGAAACACCATTCCAAGGGCTGTAGTATCAGACTAACAGCCTGTAACTGAGCCCAGGGTTTTTAGAGCGATTCCTACAAAATTCAGCTTTTTTCCGTTTCTGTTTTTTACGTTTTCTGGTGAAAACGCCTATACGTTTCAATGGGAATCACATTAAAATTAATATTTCAATAACCCCTGGAGCTACCACCTCATACGAGGTATCGTTGGATAGGTATGATTGCAAGCTACAAAACAACACCGCACTCGAGTTTTTATTCGACTGCTACACTAAATAACGACCTTAAATAGGTTTCGTTTACATTTGGCGAAAAAACGTCCCGTTCAGGTTTTTTTTTTTTTTTTTTTTTTTAATATTTAAATAACCACAGGTGGTATCAATTGAATCAAGGTATGCCTGTAAAGGTATTACTGCGAGCTACAAAACAAGACCTTTAGCACGGAAACGAGTGTGACCCTAACCCTAACCCTGAGTCACACTAGTTTTGATGGGCCACAGATGGAGCTGCGTGCCTGCAACGGAGAGTGGGAGAGCTGGAGAGTGGGAGAGCTGGAGAGTGGGAGAGCTTGGGAGTGGAACGGCACTTGCATCCCAGTCGGATGCTGGGCTTTGGGACGCTCCATCCTTTTCACCGGCCATGGATGCGGCCAGGGCAGGGGGATGGATGCCTGGGACACAAGCCCAGTGCGGGGAGCTGCACGGCGGTTCGCCGGTGCCCCGCGTCCCAGGTGAACAGCGATTAATGAATTAATTAAATGCACGTCCCCCCCGGGTGCACGAGTGTTCTGAGGCCGGGTTGCAGTTCCGCGAGCTCGGGCGTGGGACGGCACTTGCATCCCAGTCGGATGCTGGGCTTTGGGACGCTCCATCCTTTTCACCGGCCATGGATGCGGCCAGGGCAGGGGGATGGATGCCTGGGACACAAGCCCAGTGCGGGGAGCTGCACGGCGGTTCGCCGGTGCCCCGCGTCCCAGGTGAACAGCGATTAATGAATTAATTAAATGCACGTCCCCCCCGGGTGCACGAGTGTTCTGAGGCCGGGTTGCAGTTCCGCGAGCTCGGGCGTGGGACGGCACTTGCATCCCAGTCGGATGCTGGGCTTTGGGACGCTCCATCCTTTTCACCGGCCATGGATGCGGCCAGGGCAGGGGGATGGATGCCTGGGACACAAGCCCAGTGCGGGGACCTGCACTGCGGTTAGCCCTGGTCCCGCGTCCCGTGTGAACAGCGATGAATGAATTCATTCAATGCACGCCCCCCCCCCCGGGTGCACGAGTGTTATGAAGCCGGGCTATCGTTCCCCGAGCTCGGCTGAACACTTGCGGCGTCCCCCGGGGGACCTGCACGGCGGTTAGCCCTGGTCCCGCGTCCCGGGTCTACAGCGATGAATGAATTCATTCAATGCACGCCCCCCCCCCGGGTGCACGAGTGTTATGAAGCCGGGCTATCGTTCCCCGAGCTCGGCTGAACACTTGCGGCGTCCCCCGGGGGACCTGCACGGCGGTTAGCCCTGGTCCCGCGTCCCGGGTCTACAGCGATGAATGAATTCATTCAATGCACTTTCCCCCCCGGGTGCACGAGTGTTATGAAGCCGGGCTATCGTTCCCCGAGCTCGGCTGAACACTTGCGGCGTCCCCCGGGGGACCTGCACGGCGGTTAGCCCTGGTCCCGCGTCCCGGGTCTACAGCGATGAATGAATTCATTCAATGCACGCCCCCCCCCCGGGTGCACGAGTGTTATGAAGCCGGGCTATCGTTCCCCGAGCTCGGCTGAACACTTGCGGCGTCCCCCGGGGGACCTGCACGGCGGTTAGCCCTGGTCCCGCGTCCCGTGTGAACAGCGATGAATGAATTCATTCAATGCACGCCCCCCCCCCGGGTGCACGAGTGTTATGGGTCCCGGCTGGAGATCCGCGAGCTCGGCTGAACACCTGCGCAAGCGCCGCTGCGGAGACCCGTTAGAAGCAGCCCCGAAGGCCAGCGAAAATAGCCGAGAGTTAAGCCCCTCCCCGCCGTGGCTTCGTCAGCCACTCGCCGCTTCAAGAGGGACGGGCCTCTGGTCATGTCATGTCATAAATCACATGACCAGAGGCCCGCCCATCCTGACGTTGCGGAAGTTTGCCGAAGACACAGCGGGGAGAGGCTTAACTCTCGGCTATTTTCGGACCCGGCGAGAAGGCAGCAGGACGCTCTATTCACGGCTCACTCCCCGCGGTCCCCTCTGACCGATCGGAGCCGGTTTAGCGCTCCAGGCAGTCGGATACTTTAGCGCCTCAGCAGCGGGGGCGACGACCTCTAACATTCCCCGGGGAGCTGCCCGAGTGTAAGGCCGGGACCCCCGTCTGCTGGGGGAAAAAAATACCTGCACGTCCCCCCCCGTGTGCACGGGTGTTATGAGCTCGGGCTGAACACTTGCTCGTCCCCCCCGCCCCCGGGGAGCTGCACGGCGGAACAGCGATGAATGAATTCATTAAATGCACTTTCCCCCCGGGTGCACGAGTGTTATGGGTCCCGGCTGGAGATCCGCGAGCTCGGCTGAACACTTGCGGCGTCCCCCGGGGGACCTGCACGGCGGTTAGCCCTGGTCCCGCGTCCCGGGTCTACAGCGATGAATGAATTCATTCAATGCACGCCCCCCCCCCGGGTGCACGAGTGTTATGAAGCCGGGCTATCGTTCCCCGAGCTCGGCTGAACACTTGCGGCGTCCCCCGGGGGACCTGCACGGCGGTTAGCCCTGGTCCCGCGTCCCGGGTCTACAGCGATGAATGAATTCATTCAATGCACGCCCCCCCCCCGGGTGCACGAGTGTTATGAAGCCGGGCTATCGTTCCCCGAGCTCGGCTGAACACTTGCGGCGGTTAGCCCTGGTCCCGCGTCCCGGGTCTACAGCGATGAATGAATTCATTCAATGCACGCCCCCCCCCCGGGTGCACGAGTGTTATGAAGCCGGGCTATCGTTCCCCGAGCTCGGCTGAACACTTGCGGCGTCCCCCGGGGGACCTGCACGGCGGTTAGCCCTGGTCCCGCGTCCCGGGTCTACAGCGATGAATGAATTCATTCAATGCACGCCCCCCCCCCGGGTGCACGAGTGTTATGGGTCCCGGCTGGAGATCCGCGAGCTCGGGCTGAACACTTGCTCGTCCCCTGCAGTGTTTTTAGAAGAATTCCCGCAGAAATCGGATTTTTTTGAGCAATTCAAATAAGAGTAACAGCATTTGCATCCCCGGTGTCATAAATATTTTCCACCAGTAGATGGCAGCAGCCCCTAGAATTGGAGTCGGCAACCATTCAAATACTTGAAAAAGTACATTTTAATGAGTTTTTAAGCCAATTTTGGCAGGCTCTCAAAGAATCAGCGAATGTGGTAGGGGGCTGAAAATTGCTACAGAGTACCTGTAGGACATGCAGATAAGTGGTGGAAAAGCACAGGTTGCTGGGCCTTTCGGTTCCGACGCTGCCCCTGTCCTTAAATGCCACTTCTAAGTGCACTGCAGGCCCCTTGAAAAAGTACATTTGGAAGGATTTTGAAGCGATGCAAGCAGGTAGAAACACCATTCCAAGGGCTGTAGTATCAGACTAACAGCCTGTAACTGAGCCCAGGGTTTTTAGAGCGATTCCTACAAAATTCAGCTTTTTTCCCATTCAACTAAGGCGACCGCTGCTTTAAGCCTATGGGTCATTTGTAACAATTTTGGCAGGCTCTCAAAGAATCAGCGAATGTGGTAGGTGGCTGAAAATTGCCACAGAGTACCTGTAGGACATGCAGATAAGTGGTGGAAAAGCACAGGTTGCTGGGCCTTTCGGTTCCGACGCTGCCCCTGTCCTTAAATGCCACTTCTAAGTGCACTGCAGGCCCCTTGAAAAAGTACATTTGGAAGGATTTTGAAGCGATGCAAGCAGGTAGAAACACCATTCCAAGGGCTGTAGTATCAGACTAACAGCCTGTAACTGAGCCCAGGGTTTTTAGAGCGATTCCTACAAAATTCAGCTTTTTTCCGTTTCTGTTTTTTACGTTTTCTGGTGAAAACGCCTATACGTTTCAATGGGAATCACATTAAAATTAATATTTCAATAACCCCTGGAGCTACCACCTCATACGAGGTATCGTTGGATAGGTATGATTGCAAGCTACAAAACAACACCACACTCGAGTTTTTATTCGACTGCTACACTAAATAACGACCTTAAATAGGTTTCGTTTACATTTGGCGAAAAAACGTCCCGTTCAGGTTTTTTTTTTTTTTTTTTTTTTTAATATTTAAATAACCACAGGTGGTATCAATTGAATCAAGGTATGCCTGTAAAGGTATTACTGCGAGCTACAAAACAAGACCTTTAGCACGGAAACGAGTGTGACCCTAACCCTAACCCTGAGTCACACTAGTTTTGATGGGCCACAGATGGAGCTGCGTGCCTGCAACGGAGAGTGGGAGAGCTGGAGAGTGGGAGAGCTGGAGAGTGGGAGAGCTTGGGAGTGGAACGGCACTTGCATCCCAGTCGGATGCTGGGCTTTGGGACGCTCCATCCTTTTCACCGGCCATGGATGCGGCCAGGGCAGGGGGATGGATGCCTGGGACACAAGCCCAGTGCGGGGAGCTGCACGGCGGTTCGCCGGTGCCCCGCGTCCCAGGTGAACAGCGATTAATGAATTAATTAAATGCACGTCCCCCCCGGGTGCACGAGTGTTCTGAGGCCGGGTTGCAGTTCCGCGAGCTCGGGCGTGGGACGGCACTTGCATCCCAGTCGGATGCTGGGCTTTGGGACGCTCCATCCTTTTCACCGGCCATGGATGCGGCCAGGGCAGGGGGATGGATGCCTGGGACACAAGCCCAGTGCGGGGAGCTGCACGGCGGTTCGCCGGTGCCCCGCGTCCCAGGTGAACAGCGATTAATGAATTAATTAAATGCACGTCCCCCCCGGGTGCACGAGTGTTCTGAGGCCGGGTTGCAGTTCCGCGAGCTCGGGCGTGGGACGGCACTTGCATCCCAGTCGGATGCTGGGCTTTGGGACGCTCCATCCTTTTCACCGGCCATGGATGCGGCCAGGGCAGGGGGATGGATGCCTGGGACACAAGCCCAGTGCGGGGACCTGCACTGCGGTTAGCCCTGGTCCCGCGTCCCGTGTGAACAGCGATGAATGAATTCATTCAATGCACGCCCCCCCCCCCGGGTGCACGAGTGTTATGAAGCCGGGCTATCGTTCCCCGAGCTCGGCTGAACACTTGCGGCGTCCCCCGGGGGACCTGCACGGCGGTTAGCCCTGGTCCCGCGTCCCGGGTCTACAGCGATGAATGAATTCATTCAATGCACGCCCCCCCCCCGGGTGCACGAGTGTTATGAAGCCGGGCTATCGTTCCCCGAGCTCGGCTGAACACTTGCGGCGTCCCCCGGGGGACCTGCACGGCGGTTAGCCCTGGTCCCGCGTCCCGGGTCTACAGCGATGAATGAATTCATTCAATGCACTTTCCCCCCCGGGTGCACGAGTGTTATGAAGCCGGGCTATCGTTCCCCGAGCTCGGCTGAACACTTGCGGCGTCCCCCGGGGGACCTGCACGGCGGTTAGCCCTGGTCCCGCGTCCCGGGTCTACAGCGATGAATGAATTCATTCAATGCACGCCCCCCCCCCGGGTGCACGAGTGTTATGAAGCCGGGCTATCGTTCCCCGAGCTCGGCTGAACACTTGCGGCGTCCCCCGGGGGACCTGCACGGCGGTTAGCCCTGGTCCCGCGTCCCGTGTGAACAGCGATGAATGAATTCATTCAATGCACGCCCCCCCCCCCGGGTGCACGAGTGTTATGGGTCCCGGCTGGAGATCCGCGAGCTCGGCTGAACACCTGCGCAAGCGCCGCTGCGGAGACCCGTTAGAAGCAGCCCCGAAGGCCAGCGAAAATAGCCGAGAGTTAAGCCCCTCCCCGCCGTGGCTTCGTCAGCCACTCGCCGCTTCAAGAGGGACGGGCCTCTGGTCATGTCATGTCATAAATCACATGACCAGAGGCCCGCCCATCCTGACGTTGCGGAAGTTTGCCGAAGACACAGCGGGGAGAGGCTTAACTCTCGGCTATTTTCGGACCCGGCGAGAAGGCAGCAGGACGCTCTATTCACGGCTCACTCCCCGCGGTCCCCTCTGACCGATCGGAGCCGGTTTAGCGCTCCAGGCAGTCGGATACTTTAGCGCCTCAGCAGCGGGGGCGACGACCTCTAACATTCCCCGGGGAGCTGCCCGAGTGTAAGGCCGGGACCCCCGTCTGCTGGGGGAAAAAAATACCTGCACGTCCCCCCCCGTGTGCACGGGTGTTATGAGCTCGGGCTGAACACTTGCTCGTCCCCCCCGCCCCCGGGGAGCTGCACGGCGGAACAGCGATGAATGAATTCATTAAATGCACTTTCCCCCCGGGTGCACGAGTGTTATGGGTCCCGGCTGGAGATCCGCGAGCTCGGCTGAACACTTGCGGCGTCCCCCGGGGGACCTGCACGGCGGTTAGCCCTGGTCCCGCGTCCCGGGTCTACAGCGATGAATGAATTCATTCAATGCACGCCCCCCCCCCGGGTGCACGAGTGTTATGAAGCCGGGCTATCGTTCCCCGAGCTCGGCTGAACACTTGCGGCGTCCCCCGGGGGACCTGCACGGCGGTTAGCCCTGGTCCCGCGTCCCGGGTCTACAGCGATGAATGAATTCATTCAATGCACGCCCCCCCCCCGGGTGCACGAGTGTTATGAAGCCGGGCTATCGTTCCCCGAGCTCGGCTGAACACTTGCGGCGGTTAGCCCTGGTCCCGCGTCCCGGGTCTACAGCGATGAATGAATTCATTCAATGCACGCCCCCCCCCCGGGTGCACGAGTGTTATGAAGCCGGGCTATCGTTCCCCGAGCTCGGCTGAACACTTGCGGCGTCCCCCGGGGGACCTGCACGGCGGTTAGCCCTGGTCCCGCGTCCCGGGTCTACAGCGATGAATGAATTCATTCAATGCACGCCCCCCCCCCGGGTGCACGAGTGTTATGGGTCCCGGCTGGAGATCCGCGAGCTCGGGCTGAACACTTGCTCGTCCCCTGCAGTGTTTTTAGAAGAATTCCCGCAGAAATCGGATTTTTTTGAGCAATTCAAATAAGAGTAACAGCATTTGCATCCCCGGTGTCATAAATATTTTCCACCAGTAGATGGCAGCAGCCCCTAGAATTGGAGTCGGCAACCATTCAAATACTTGAAAAAGTACATTTTAATGAGTTTTTAAGCCAATTTTGGCAGGCTCTCAAAGAATCAGCGAATGTGGTAGGGGGCTGAAAATTGCTACAGAGTACCTGTAGGACATGCAGATAAGTGGTGGAAAAGCACAGGTTGCTGGGCCTTTCGGTTCCGACGCTGCCCCTGTCCTTAAATGCCACTTCTAAGTGCACTGCAGGCCCCTTGAAAAAGTACATTTGGAAGGATTTTGAAGCGATGCAAGCAGGTAGAAACACCATTCCAAGGGCTGTAGTATCAGACTAACAGCCTGTAACTGAGCCCAGGGTTTTTAGAGCGATTCCTACAAAATTCAGCTTTTTTCCCATTCAACTAAGGCGACCGCTGCTTTAAGCCTATGGGTCATTTGTAACAATTTTGGCAGGCTCTCAAAGAATCAGCGAATGTGGTAGGTGGCTGAAAATTGCCACAGAGTACCTGTAGGACATGCAGATAAGTGGTGGAAAAGCACAGGTTGCTGGGCCTTTCGGTTCCGACGCTGCCCCTGTCCTTAAATGCCACTTCTAAGTGCACTGCAGGCCCCTTGAAAAAGTACATTTGGAAGGATTTTGAAGCGATGCAAGCAGGTAGAAACACCATTCCAAGGGCTGTAGTATCAGACTAACAGCCTGTAACTGAGCCCAGGGTTTTTAGAGCGATTCCTACAAAATTCAGCTTTTTTCCGTTTCTGTTTTTTACGTTTTCTGGTGAAAACGCCTATACGTTTCAATGGGAATCACATTAAAATTAATATTTCAATAACCCCTGGAGCTACCACCTCATACGAGGTATCGTTGGATAGGTATGATTGCAAGCTACAAAACAACACCGCACTCGAGTTTTTATTCGACTGCTACACTAAATAACGACCTTAAATAGGTTTCGTTTACATTTGGCGAAAAAACGTCCCGTTCAGGTTTTTTTTTTTTTTTTTTTTTTTAATATTTAAATAACCACAGGTGGTATCAATTGAATCAAGGTATGCCTGTAAAGGTATTACTGCGAGCTACAAAACAAGACCTTTAGCACGGAAACGAGTGTGACCCTAACCCTAACCCTAACCCTAACCCTAACCCTAACCCTAACCCTAACCCTAACCCTAACCCTAACCCTAACCCTAACCCGAGTGTAAGGCCGGGACCCCCGTCTGCTGGGGGAAAAAAATACCTGCACGTCCCCCCCCGTGTGCACGGGTGTTATGAGCTCGGGCTGAACACTTGCTCGTCCCCCCCGCCCCCGGGGAGCTGCACGGCGGAACAGCGATGAATGAATTCATTAAATGCACTTTCCCCCCGGGTGCACGAGTGTTAT
>NC_081242.1:8373631-8381131 GCF_902713425.1 Acipenser ruthenus | reverse complement strand
AGTGCTGGCAGACAATGAACCTCTGCCCCAGAGACCTCTACCCAAGAGGCCCAACAAACCACACACCAGCAATGTGGCCACCTACATTTCAGAGGACATAACCAGGATCTCAACCAACCAATCGCAACCAAACAACAACACCAGACAGAGGAGCACCTTAGACCAACCAACAGAAACAGATGAAGACTGGCTGAACGTCAAAGCCCTTACATATGCTGCCCAGCTCAACACACCTACTGGACCCTCTGAACCAACCTCCGACTCCAACCAGACTCCTCCTCCCAACCCTAACCCTAACCCTAACCCTGACTCTAACCCTAACCCTAACCCTAACCCTAACCCTAACCCTAACCCTAACCCTGACCCTAACCCCGACCCTAACCCCAACCCCAACCCTAACCCTAACCCTAACCCTAACCCTAACCCTAATCCTAAACCTAACCCTAACCCTAACCCTAACCCCAACCCCAAATCTAACCGCAACCCTAACCGCACGTCCATCCCCAACCCCTACCCCCGCTGCACCCCCACCTCTAACCCTAACCCACACCACACCCCGACCCAGAGACTACCAGAGAACCGACGACTCAGCAACAGTCCAGCAACACTGCCCAGGAGAACCTACCAGGTTCACAGACACATCAACACGGACAAAAAGAACATAGACTGGAGCCTGCAAACTAACAAGAACATTCTCATCATTGGGGACTCCAATCTCCACAGAATCCCGGACCACACCCAGAGCCAAATACAGATTGAAAGCTACCCCGGAGCAAAATTCCTACATGCAGCCAACCTTCTGGACAAAGCCAAAACAGATAGAGGAGTGACCAAAGTGATCCTATCATTCGGAATCAACAACAAGGACCAGAAAGTCAAAGAGACAGCTATCAAAAACCTACAAAGGATGTACAGGTCAGCAAAGACAACCTTCCCAACTGCAGAAATCAAAGTGCCACTGGTGAACTTCTCACGAGCACTAGACATGCAGGCCCAACGAAACTTGGAAGAACTAAACGGATTCATCTCAGCCAACCTACCACACATACCGCTATTACCAACTGAGAAATTTCAAGCTGGCGGAGACAACATCCACTGGACAACCAACACAGCCAAAGATATGCTCCAGCACTGGTGCCAGCATTTAAACTAGGAGACCCCACAAGCCCAAATATCTCCAGGGAGGGGGCATCCAACATAGTCAATCTATGTAAATACTTCACACCAACAGAGAGTCAAAACAGCCTTTTGAGCAAAGGCCTCTCCTTCATACCCACACCGCAAACTGAAGCAAAACAGAAGCAGACACTGCGAGCAGAAACACAAGACTACCATAGGAGGCTAAAAATCGCAACCTTCTTTGAAGAGGAAGGAGACTCAAATCACATACCCTTCCTACCCAAATCCAACTGGGAACCAAATAACAACCAAGTTCCACAGGAAATCACAGAGATTATTCTTGAAGATCTAAAAACAATACACAGCCTGAACCCAGGTAACTACAGAACAGAAGACAACCTAACAGCACCAGAAAGGATTGCACTTAAGGAATTACAAAAACATACCGACATCATTTTCAAACCAGCAGACAAGGGAAGTTCAATAGTAATAATGGATAGAGAAGACTACATCTTTGAAGCCAACAGACAACTAAATAATCAAGAACACTACAGGAAATTAGACGCACCAATTTATCTTGATTCTGCTCAGGAAATTAACACAATAATACAAACACTAACAGACCACAAAATAATTAGTAGAAAACAGGCACACTATCTCAAGGGGGCAGACACACCCAGAGCACGCATTTTTTACATGCTACCAAAAATACACAAATCACCAGAAACATGGACCATCCCACACACCATACCACCAGGCAGACCGATAGTATCGGATTGCAACAGTGAATCATATAGAATTGCAGAATACATAGACCACTTTTTAAACCCCCTATCCACCAAACACACTAGCTACCTTAAAGACACATATGACTTCATAAACAAAATTAAAACACTCAAACTACCAGAAACAGCTTTTCTCTTCACAATAGATATAGACAGCTTGTACACAAACATAGAGACCAACGCAGGCATTGCAGCTATCAGGAAATGTCTAAATCTAAATCCGGATCCAACCAGACCAGACGAGGAACTGATCAAACTCCTGGAAATCAGCTTAAGGAAAAACGACTTTGAATTCGACAACCAATTCTACCTCCAAACCAAAGGAACAGCGATGGGGAAACGCTTTGCTCCATCATATGCTAACATCTACATGGCCGATTGGGAAGAAACAATCCTCCCCAGATGCCCACACAGACCAACTCACTATTTCAGGTACCTAGATGACATTTGGGGCACTTGGACACATAGCATGGAGGAATTTACACATTTCATCTCGTTACTTAACACACACCACCAGTCCATCAAGGTAAAATACACCACACATAACAGCAAAGTAAACTTTTTAGACACCACCACTTACAAAGGACCACATTTTTCACAAACACACCAACTAGACACAAAAGTATATTTTAAAGAAACTGACACACACACTCTACTACACAAAACCAGCTATCACCCTAAACACACGTTTAGAGGTTTAATAAAATCACAACTACTCAGATTCCACAGAATTTGCACACAACATACTGACTTCCAGGCAGCTACCAAAGTTTTATTCACAGCACTCAGACAAAGGGGGTACTCCCGTTCCTTCCTCAGAGGAATAAGGAAAACCTTCTTAGAACAAAAGCCTAGAGACAACAAAAAGATTATTCCACTCATAACTACCTACTCACATTTTAGTGTGGCAGCTAATTCACAGATAAAACAAAACCTAACCAACAAATTACAAGACACCAACCTTCTTACAGGACACAAGACCATCTCAGCCTACAGAAAAAACAAAAACTTGACCAACTATTTAGTGTCCAGTAAACTGCCTTCACTTAATCGCAAACCAACAAAAGCATCACGACACTTCAAGCAACTTTCCTCCCTCCGGAGCCAATCCACAGGCATCACATACAACATTCCACAAACCTTTACACAAAACAGCAGGAACTGCATCTACGCAATACAATGCGATACATGCAAAATCATTTACATTGGAGAAACAGGCAACACTATCCGAGTAAGACTAACACAACACATCTATAATATCAAACACAAAAAAGAATCACAAACACCTCTAGTAGCACACTTTCTACAACACAACTTGGAATCTCTGAAAATTACAGGGCTGGAGAGGAACCAGAACTGGACAATCGGAGAAAGGAAATGGAGAGAAAAAGACTGGATCAACAAACTACAAACAACTTTCCCGCTAGGCCTGAACATTAGAATCTCCACGATAGACCTACACTAGAAAATGAGCTCCAAAACAAAAAAAACAAAGAAAGAAATCCAAAAAGATCCAGATGGCCAGTGCATCTTTCTTTCCCTGAAAAACCAACCAAGTGTGGAGTTCTCAGGGAAACAAAGTTCCTACCTCAACCTAACCGGCCAGCGCCTCTGACTCAGGAGAAACAAAGATAAATTTAAAATGTGTTTTTTTAAATGTTTATTTTTTATTTTTTTGCTATAACTTTATTTTCCCACAGAGCTAGACCACAAATTCCAGAGTGACACACACTGAACAAAGGGACTCTGGAAGGTGACCTTAAAAACAAGTAGGGCAATTAGCAGCCATTAGCAGCCATTCAAGGCAACATAATCACCCCCAGCAACCTAATCACCCTCATTAAGGACAGAACAATAGGGGCTTCTAGCCCAGCCCAGAGGGGGTGGAGCCACCCAGACTGGAAACGCATAATACTGCAACCAGCTCATTCAGTTTTCAGAACACCTGATGAAGCCTAATGAAGAGGCGAAACGTTGTGTACACCTAGAAGAATTAGAAATTGAGGAAACCAACAGAGACCAAGGCAAGAGATCCAACAGGACAGGATTCTCTACCATCTCCTGGCTACCCCAACCATAGATTAAATAGGAATTTAGGACTAAACTCATTTTTCTTTTTCAGCAAATAACCCTTTTTTTTCCTTTACAGCAGCTAACCAGAAAAACATTTCTCTCTTTTTAGGATATCTTGCAAAAAAAACTAACCCCTTCCTTTCCCAGCTCTTAAATACTGCCGTACCAACTCAGCACTCCGGAAGGGTAAGTATTGATTGTGTTTGTAGTGGAAACCTAACGGTGCCAACATAAGCTACAAACCAATCACTTGCCCACCTCCCATCCCACCTACACAGCACTTTGGAAAGGTAAGTATATATTGTTTTTGTAGTGGAAACCTAACGGTGCCAACAGAAGCTACAAATCAATAATTCTCTCATTTTTCACACCCACATACACTCCAGGAACACTACAACTCATCACCCTAACCACTCTTTCCTTTCAGCATGATGGAATCCTCCATACACCCAGTAAAGACCTTCTACAGAATGATCCAAACAATCCACCATTTGGACAACGTTAATGAAGCTATCATTAACAACAAAGTACCACCAGGAATGCTGAAACAAACCCACCACTTACAATTCTACATCAAACCAGCCCTGCCAACTCCAGCCACGGCAGAACTCTTAGCAGCCAATGCTAAAAATTGGATGCACACAAATCTTCAAATCCTGCAAATACATTACGAAGATACACTCTCCAGAATACAAACAGACCTGCACAAAATACCAACCAGGAACTGGCAGGAACCATTTCAGAAGGCAAAAACTTGGGCCTACAGGAATTTTAGGAAGAAGATCAAGCAGACAACCTTCCAGACAGCCTTTCTAATAGCACAAGAAAATCTGGAGCCACTGCAAGCAACCCAGCAACCCCAGCCGAGCCTTAGCAACAACTCCTTCGCAGTGCTGGCAGACAATGAACCTCTGCCCCAGAGACCTCTACCCAAGAGGCCCAACAAACCACACACCAGCAATGTGGCCACCTACATTTCAGAGGACATAACCAGGATCTCAACCAACCAATCGCAACCAAACAACAACACCAGACAGAGGAGCACCTTAGACCAACCAACAGAAACAGATGAAGACTGGCTGAACGTCAAAGCCCTTACATATGCTGCCCAGCTCAACACACCTACTGGACCCTCTGAACCAACCTCCGACTCCAACCAGACTCCTCCTCCCAACCCTAACCCTAACCCTAACCCTGACTCTAACCCTAACCCTAACCCTAACCCTAACCCTAACCCTAACCCTAACCCTGACCCTAACCCCGACCCTAACCCCAACCCCAACCCTAACCCTAACCCTAACCCTAACCCTAATCCTAAACCTAACCCTAACCCTAACCCTAACCCCAACCCCAAATCTAACCGCAACCCTAACCGCACGTCCATCCCCAACCCCTACCCCCGCTGCACCCCCACCTCTAACCCTAACCCACACCACACCCCGACCCAGAGACTACCAGAGAACCGACGACTCAGCAACAGTCCAGCAACACTGCCCAGGAGAACCTACCAGGTTCACAGACACATCAACACGGACAAAAAGAACATAGACTGGAGCCTGCAAACTAACAAGAACATTCTCATCATTGGGGACTCCAATCTCCACAGAATCCCGGACCACACCCAGAGCCAAATACAGATTGAAAGCTACCCCGGAGCAAAATTCCTACATGCAGCCAACCTTCTGGACAAAGCCAAAACAGATAGAGGAGTGACCAAAGTGATCCTATCATTCGGAATCAACAACAAGGACCAGAAAGTCAAAGAGACAGCTATCAAAAACCTACAAAGGATGTACAGGTCAGCAAAGACAACCTTCCCAACTGCAGAAATCAAAGTGCCACTGGTGAACTTCTCACGAGCACTAGACATGCAGGCCCAACGAAACTTGGAAGAACTAAACGGATTCATCTCAGCCAACCTACCACACATACCGCTATTACCAACTGAGAAATTTCAAGCTGGCGGAGACAACATCCACTGGACAACCAACACAGCCAAAGATATGCTCCAGCACTGGTGCCAGCATTTAAACTAGGAGACCCCACAAGCCCAAATATCTCCAGGGAGGGGGCATCCAACATAGTCAATCTATGTAAATACTTCACACCAACAGAGAGTCAAAACAGCCTTTTGAGCAAAGGCCTCTCCTTCATACCCACACCGCAAACTGAAGCAAAACAGAAGCAGACACTGCGAGCAGAAACACAAGACTACCATAGGAGGCTAAAAATCGCAACCTTCTTTGAAGAGGAAGGAGACTCAAATCACATACCCTTCCTACCCAAATCCAACTGGGAACCAAATAACAACCAAGTTCCACAGGAAATCACAGAGATTATTCTTGAAGATCTAAAAACAATACACAGCCTGAACCCAGGTAACTACAGAACAGAAGACAACCTAACAGCACCAGAAAGGATTGCACTTAAGGAATTACAAAAACATACCGACATCATTTTCAAACCAGCAGACAAGGGAAGTTCAATAGTAATAATGGATAGAGAAGACTACATCTTTGAAGCCAACAGACAACTAAATAATCAAGAACACTACAGGAAATTAGACGCACCAATTTATCTTGATTCTGCTCAGGAAATTAACACAATAATACAAACACTAACAGACCACAAAATAATTAGTAGAAAACAGGCACACTATCTCAAGGGGGCAGACACACCCAGAGCACGCATTTTTTACATGCTACCAAAAATACACAAATCACCAGACACATGGACCATCCCACACACCATACCACCAGGCAGACCGATAGTATCGGATTGCAACAGTGAATCATATAGAATTGCAGAATACATAGACCACTTTTTAAACCCCCTATCCACCAAACACACTAGCTACCTTAAAGACACATATGACTTCATAGACAAAATTAAAACACTCAAACTACCAGAAACAGCTTTTCTCTTCACAATAGATATAGACAGCTTGTACACAAACATAGAGACCAACGCAGGCATTGCAGCTATCAGGAAATGTCTAAATCTAAATCCGGATCCAACCAGACCAGACGAGGAACTGATCAAACTCCTGGAAATCAGCTTAAGGAAAAACGACTTTGAATTCGACAACCAATTCTACCTCCAAACCAAAGGAACAGCGATGGGGAAACGCTTTGCTCCATCATATGCTAACATCTACATGGCCGATTGGGAAGAAACAATCCTCCCCAGATGCCCACACAGACCAACTCACTATTTCAGGTACCTAGATGACATTTGGGGCACTTGGACACATAGCATGGAGGAATTTACACATTTCATCTCGTTACTTAACACACACCACCAGTCCATCAAGGTAAAATACACCACACATAACAGCAAAGTAAACTTTTTAGACACCACCACTTACAAAGGACCACATTTTTCACAAACACACCAACTAGACACAAAAGTATATTTTAAAGAAACTGACACACACACTCTACTACACAAAACCAGCTATCACCCTAAACACACGTTTAGAGGTTTAATAAAATCACAACTACTCAGATTCCACAGAATTTGC
>NC_081242.1:8368631-8371131 GCF_902713425.1 Acipenser ruthenus | reverse complement strand
CACGGCGGAACAGCGATTAATTAATTAATTCAATGCACGTCCCCCCCGTGTGCACGGGTGTTATGAGCTCGGGCTGAACACTTGCTCGTCCCCCCCGCCCCCGGTGCAGTGTTTTTAGAAGAATTCCCGCAGAAATCTGATTTTTTTTAGCAATTCAAATAAGAGTAACAGCATTTGCGTTGGGTTCCCGGTGTCATAAATATTTTCGACCAGTAGATGGCAGCAGCCCCTAAGAAGTGGAGTCGATAACCATTGAACTACTTGAAAAAGTACATTTGGAATAGTTTTGAAGCCAATTTTGGCAGGCTCTCAAACAATCAGCGAATGTGGTAGGTGGCTGAAAATTGCTACAGAGTACCTGTAGGACATGCAGATAATTGGTTGAAAAGCACAGGTTGCTGGGCCTTTCGGTTCCGACGCTGCCCCTGTCCTTAAATGCCACTTCTAAGTGCACTGCAGGCCCCTTGAAAAAGTACATTTGGAAGAGTTTTTTAAGCCATGCAAGCAGGTAGAAACACCATTTCAAGGGCTGTAGTATCAGACTAACAGCCTGTAACTGAGCCCAGTGTTTTTAGAGCGATTCCTACAAAATTCAGCTTTTTTCCCATTCAACTAAGGCGACCGCTGCTTGAAGCCTATGGGGCATTTGGAACAGCTTTGGCAGGCTCTCAAAGAATCAGCGAATGTGGTAGGTGGCTGAAAATTGCTACAGAGTACCTGTAGGACATGCAGATAATTGGTTGAAAAGCACAGGTTGCTGGGCCTTTCGGTTCCGACGCTGCCCCTGTCCTTAAATGCCACTTCTAAGTGCACTGCAGGCCCCTTGAAAAAGTACATTTGGAAGAGTTTTGAAGCCATGCAAGCAGGTAGAAACACCATTTCAAGGGCTGTAGTATCAGACTAACAGCCTGTAACTGAGCCCAGTGTTTTTAGAGCGATTCCTACAAAATTCAGCTTTTTTTCCCATTCAACTAAGGCGACCGCTGCTTGAAGCCTATGGGGCATTTGGAACAGCTTTGGCAGGCTCTCAAAGAATCAGCGAATGTGGTAGGTGGCTGAAAATTGCTACAGAGTACCTGTAGGACATGCAGATAATTGGTTGAAAAGCACAGGTTGCTGGGCCTTTCGGTTCCGACGCTGCCCCTGTCCTTCAATGCCACTTCTAAGTGCACTGCAGGCCCCTTGAAAAAGTACATTTGGAAGAGTTTTGAAGCCATGCAAGCAGGTAGAAACACAATTTCAAGGGCTGTAGTATCAGAGAATTAGTCTCTAACAGTATTCAGTGGCCTTGTAATGAATCCTGCAAAAACTGATTTCTAAGAAAAAAAAAAAGATTACTGGCAGATGCAAATTCACTTCTTTTTTTTTATTTCTCTGGAACAGTAAGTGCTAGAGAAACCATTCCAACAGTTCCTGTATCAGGGTAATAGGTAGCAATTGTGTACCAAATTTGAGACCAATCCGTTGAAAAACAGAGTTTTTATTCAAAAAAAGCAATTGTGTGTTGTGGATTTCAATGTTATCTTATGGGTTTTCTTCAAGTTGCGGTTTTGTGCAAAATTCTTATTTTCCCTAGAAATACGAAACGCCAGGTGCTATCGTTTCAGGTAGGGCATTGTTATACAGATAAGGGTGTAATCTACACAACGAGACCGTTCCTGGGTTGTAATTCCACACCTGCACTAAATGGCACGTGTTATTGTGTCTTTTTTTACGGTTTTGGTGAAAACGCCTATACGTTTCAATGGGAATCACATTAAAATTAATATTTCAATAACCCCACGTTTAGAGGTTTAATAAAATCACAACTACTCAGATTCCACAGAATTTGCACACAACATACTGACTTCCAGGCAGCTACCAAAGTTTTATTCACAGCACTCAGACAAAGGGGGTACTCCCGTTCCTTCCTCAGAGGAATAAGGAAAACCTTCTTAGAACAAAAGCCTAGAGACAACAAAAAGATTATTCCACTCATAACTACCTACTCACATTTTAGTGTGGCAGCTAATTCACAGATAAAACAAAACCTAACCAACAAATTACAAGACACCAACCTTCTTACAGGACACAAGACCATCTCAGCCTACAGAAAAAACAAAAACTTGACCAACTATTTAGTGTCCAGTAAACTGCCTTCACTTAATCGCAAACCAACAAAAGCATCACGACACTTCAAGCAACTTTCCTCCCTCCGGAGCCAATCCACAGGCATCACATACAACATTCCACAAACCTTTACACAAAACAGCAGGAACTGCATCTACGCAATACAATGCGATACATGCAAAATCATTTACATTGGAGAAACAGGCAACACTATCCGAGTAAGACTAACACAACACATCTATAATATCAAACACAAAAAAGAATCACAAACACCTCTAGTAGCACACTTTCTACAACACAACTTGGAATCTCTGAAAATTACAGGGCTGGAGAGGAACCAGAACTGGACAATCGGAGAAAGGAAATGGAGAGAAAAAGACTGGATCAACAA
>NC_081242.1:8361131-8366131 GCF_902713425.1 Acipenser ruthenus | reverse complement strand
CTAAGGCGACCGCTGCTTGAAGCCTATGGGGCATTTGGAACAGCTTTGGCAGGCTCTCAAAGAATCAGCGAATGTGGTAGGTGGCTGAAAATTGCTACAGAGTACCTGTAGGACATGCAGATAATTGGTTGAAAAGCACAGGTTGCTGGGCCTTTCGGTTCCGACGCTGCCCCTGTCCTTAAATGCCACTTCTAAGTGCACTGCAGGCCCCTTGAAAAAGTACATTTGGAAGAGTTTTGAAGCCATGCAAGCAGGTAGAAACACCATTTCAAGGGCTGTAGTATCAGACTAACAGCCTGTAACTGAGCCCAGTGTTTTTAGAGCGATTCCTACAAAATTCAGCTTTTTTTCCCATTCAACTAAGGCGACCGCTGCTTGAAGCCTATGGGGCATTTGGAACAGCTTTGGCAGGCTCTCAAAGAATCAGCGAATGTGGTAGGTGGCTGAAAATTGCTACAGAGTACCTGTAGGACATGCAGATAATTGGTTGAAAAGCACAGGTTGCTGGGCCTTTCGGTTCCGACGCTGCCCCTGTCCTTCAATGCCACTTCTAAGTGCACTGCAGGCCCCTTGAAAAAGTACATTTGGAAGAGTTTTGAAGCCATGCAAGCAGGTAGAAACACAATTTCAAGGGCTGTAGTATCAGAGAATTAGTCTCTAACAGTATTCAGTGGCCTTGTAATGAATCCTGCAAAAACTGATTTCTAAGAAAAAAAAAAAGATTACTGGCAGATGCAAATTCACTTCTTTTTTTTTATTTCTCTGGAACAGTAAGTGCTAGAGAAACCATTCCAACAGTTCCTGTATCAGGGTAATAGGTAGCAATTGTGTACCAAATTTGAGACCAATCCGTTGAAAAACAGAGTTTTTATTCAAAAAAAGCAATTGTGTGTTGTGGATTTCAATGTTATCTTATGGGTTTTCTTCAAGTTGCGGTTTTGTGCAAAATTCTTATTTTCCCTAGAAATACGAAACGCCAGGTGCTATCGTTTCAGGTAGGGCATTGTTATACAGATAAGGGTGTAATCTACACAACGAGACCGTTCCTGGGTTGTAATTCCACACCTGCACTAAATGGCACGTGTTATTGTGTCTTTTTTTACGGTTTTGGTGAAAACGCCTATACGTTTCAATGGGAATCACATTAAAATTAATATTTCAATAACCCCTGGTGCTACCACCTCATACGAGGTATCGTTGGATAGGTATGATTGCAAGCTACAAAACAACACCGCACTCGAGTTTTTATTCGACTGCTACACTAAATAACGACCTTAAATATGTTTCGTTTACATTTGGCGAAAAAACGTCCCGATGGGAGTTTTTTTTTTTTTTTTGAATTAATATTTAAATAACCACAGGTGGTATCAATTGAATCAAGGTATCGCCGGAAAGTCATTACTGCAAGCTACAAAACAAGACCTTTAGCACGGAAACGACCCTAACCATTGTCCCTCTCTGTTCCTCCCATCTCTCCACCCCCCCCTTCCCTTTCCTGGGGGGCTCCCATCTCTCTCTCTCCAACCAGCCTTCTTTCTCAGCACTTTATTTACTCAGACACGTTCATCTCAGCCACTTCACTCATACCAAGCACAATCACTAACTCAAGCCACACAGCTCTTGCTATATAATATAGAAAGAGTTCAATTGTTATTTATAACTCATATAACTAGTCCAAAGCCTATTTGTGGTTTGTTTTTATTACAGTATATTGCTATCTTAAAATGATAAAAATTATTATATTGTCACCAAAGTGGTCATTGAGGATTATATGGTTAATGTTTTATACAATTTTAATTCTTTAAAATAAAAAAATATATATATCTGTATATTACACATAACTTTTTATTTATTTCTCACAAATCAGTAATTTTACAATTCAGGATAATTGGGATATATGCTAATTACATAATTACAATAGCTATTTATAAGTCACATAACTAAGTAAAATTCAATTTAGGGTTACAAATAATTAATTTATATATTAAAATAAGTCCAAATATTATATTGTTATCAAAACGGCGTTTGTGGATAATATATGTTCAATGTTTTATACAATTTTAATTATTAAAAAAATATATATATAATTTAAATATATGTACCTTTCCAGTTAAGTGTCACAAATTGAATTATGGGTAATATGAAAATATATGGGATATGGAGAAACCCATTGAATTATTCTGCCGTAAACACCGCAATTAACCACCAGGGGGAGATGTTCGGAAACTGCATGCAATCTTGTATTTGACCAAATGTAAACAATTATCATTTTGTCTACGAACATCCGATCCAGACGCATGATACGTCTTTGGAAAGCCACAAAACGGCTTTTTTATATAAAAAAATAACCCCTGCATATTGAGCTACAGGGCACAGCACGAGCAGTGAAACCGGGGTCCCCACAGACTTCTATCAGGCGCGTTCACGGTCATAACAAAGCCTACGTCAGCATGCGCGCTTCACAGAATGTCCGCCCCCATGCTTGCCTGGAGTTTCACATCGCAATAGAGGATTCGCCTCAGGTAAAACAAAACCGTATTGTTATTTATACCTGTTTAAGGGGCTTGTTTTTTGGCTGTACGGCTTCATCTCATCCTTTCTGTTTGTCATAATCGAAAGCGCGACAGCCTCCGTTTTCTGTGTTTGTTTTAACCCTTTGCAGTCCATTTATTAAGTGCGCAACAGGCACGTCAGGTTTTCACACGCGCAGTTAATTTTAGACGCGCTGTTTAAAAGTATTTTTTTTCACAGTCAAACGGGTTTAAATGGCCCTGCATATCAACAAAGCACTCACTAGACATCTCCAGCCCCGTCCCACCCTTTCGTTTGCTATAGCGTTTACCTATGTAATAATAATAATAATAATAATAATAATAATAATAATAATAATAATAATAATAATCGTACATACCGATCGCTCATCTCCGGATCACTCGTTTTATCACCAAACTCCTCAATAATGCGATCCAAGTCATTATTTTATTACTATAACATTTGAAAAAAGCTCTACAAATGTCCATGATAGTCTCTGTGCGCTGACGCACTCAGCCAGCTTGTTTACTATGAACGCCCCGTTTTCTGATACGTGATACCATCTATGACTATTCATGAGATACGCCTCTTTTTTTTTTGACTTGTCTCGGCTCCTGTCGCTCCCACTCGGCAATTGGATGGTTTTCTCGGCTTTTTCCGGAGAAAAAACGACTAAACACCCGTTTATTGCGTTGCTATAATGATGTCGGACCCAGTCCGACAAAGGACCTGTGAGGAATAATTGCAATGTCGGACCCAGTCCGACAATGCACCGCAAATTAATGTTGCTGTGTTGTTTTTTGCTATGGATGATTGATCTGATTGCCCCCGCTAATGCTTTATTGTGCACACACGAGGTTGTTGCCTCTTCATGGTTTTAATATCACCGGGGGTGTGTTAATTTCTTTTTATTGTCGCTGCACACGAGTTGTGAAGGAGTGACGTCGCTGTTTATATTGTTGTTCTTCTTCCCTGCAGCATTGAAAGGTTAGCCAATCTGTATCTATCATTTTGGGATCCATGGTGGTTGATTACATTAGGCACTTAAACTGTAATTTCTGATTAGAATTCACTGTGTTGTTTATGTATTTGTGTGGAGTTTATTGTTTTAATTAATATAGTTTTCTGTTTTAACAAGATATAAACTGAAAACACACAATGTGTGGGGTTTGTCAGTGTGTGCCTCGTAATCACGTGACCCACGATTTAAGAATACAGGGGGTGCGTTCACAAGAGGCAGACTTTGTTAATTCTGCGCAGATTCTGCAAAGATTCGGAAAATTCATTAATTACTTGCTCCGATTCTGTGCGGATTCTGCGCAGAATGACGGAAGTCTGCGTGTCGTGAACGCACCCGAACTCTCTCCACACACAACACACAGCGTTTTTGCGCCTGCCGTCACTCCTGCACACGTGAGGGGAATACATGCAGGCTAGAGTGTCTCACGCGTGTAGGGCTGTGTGTTGAAATGAACCTGGAAACAAACTCAAATCCATGCGTTTCCAGCAGATGTGTCCGTCCTCGCCTCTTGCTTTGCTCGACTAGCTCTAAGAGAAATGTGTTGGGCTTGTATCTTCACCTCAGTGTTGCTATTGTGTTTAAATTGACACATTTTTTCGGCCCTTGCATTAAATGTCGCTTCATCTGTGAGACTGAGAAATAATTCTCAGACAATATTATGGCTATAGACCAAGAGCAAGTTCATAATACTAATCTGTGACAATGTGAAGCACTCCCAGTGTATTTATTTATTTATTTATTTATTTATTTATTTATTTATTTATTTATTTATTGCATTTATATAGAGATTTTTGTACAAGCGTTTCACAAAGCACTGTACAGTACAGAGCACAAAAAAAGAACAAACCACAATACATTTCTATAGCATGCCACACATACAGACCATAATAATACAAAAGCAGCAGTTTTTATAAAAGTGTTTTTGCTCTTGACAATACTCGACCGTCCCCTTGCTAGATTGCTCTGATACTGTGTGTGTGTGTGTGTGTTCTTGTCTCTCGCCTGTCCTGTGAGGATGAAGATGTAGTTTCAGTGTTTCATGCTCATCCCCTCACTGTGTGACTGTGTGTCTGTGTGTTCTTGTCTCTTGACAGGTCTGTGACGATGAGAAGGTCTCCACAGTCTGGAGTCTGGTCTCTGACAGGCTCAACATACCTGTCAATCAACAGGGACTCCTCTACAAAGGCAAGGCGCTGGCAGGTAGGCTGAACAGCACAGCACAGCTCACCCCTCCTCTCACCCCTCACCTCACCCCTCCTCTCAACACTCCTCGCACGCCTCGCCTCACCCCGGGTCAGTGTGGCATAGCCTGCCTGCTCTTCTGAACAGACACTTCAGCCCTGCCGACGCAGTGACAGTCTGGAGCAGCAACACAAGGTAACCTGAACACAATAAACACACACAGTGCTATACACACACAAATACACACACATACACACACACAGAG